>NC_081568.1:20249337-20284306 GCF_022355385.1 Mustela nigripes
GTATGTATATATATATATATGTGTGTGTGTATGTATATATATGTGTGTGTGTATGTATATGTGTATGTATATACACACACACATATATATACATATATATATATACATACACACACACATATATATATATATACATACACACACACACACACACATATATATATGGAACCCAAATTTACCAATGTTATTGAAACCCAAGTTTGGCTGTCGTCCCTCAAGAAATGAGGGACAGAGCGAGTCCTCAAGAAATGAATTTTGATTGGAAAAGAATTTGAGCTTTATTCAGGAGGCTGGTAACCTGGGGAGAAGGCAGACTCTTGTCCAAAAGCCAACTCCAAGCTTTCCATCTGACCCAAAGATTTTTAAAGGGTTAAATCAGTTAAGGGAGTGCAGTGGTCTGTGACATTTCTGGATTACATGGAGACTCGATGATGCCAACTACAGTTATCTCATGGTGCTCAGAGGTTATGCAAGAAGGTTTGGTTCCTTGGTACCCAGCAGTTGTGCAAGAGTATTCTTTCTTTCTTTATTTTAAAGATTTTATTTATTTATTTACTTACTTACTTCTTTATTGAGAGAGAGAGAGAGAGAGGAGGGACAGAGGGAGAGAAAGAATCTCAAGCCGACTCCACACAGAGCATAGAGCCCCACACAGGGCAGTCTTATAACCCCTGAACCAGGATCTGACCCGAAACCAGGAGTTGGTCACTTAAACCGCCTGAGCCACCCAGGCACTCCAAGAGTATTCTGTTCTTTCTGGAAAGGAGGATAAGGTCTACAGATGTGCAAAGGGATATCAGTAAGTCATTTGTGTGACCTTAAAAATGAAAAACATTTTGCATAAAAATTGCTGGACTCATTGGAAAGCTGAGGCTGCTTGAAAAGGACTTGTGGGCCTCTCTGGCCTCAGAAAGTTCTGATCCTTCATTCCCCAAAGATAGTGTCTGTAGATCTAAAAGAAAGTAAATTAGTTTTGTTAAAGATCAGAGGTTTTAGGTCAGCAAGCAATGAGTGTATCAACTTGGAGCAAGTTTAACCTTTAAGACCAGCTGGAATGCTCTTAAACCAAAACACTTGATATTACTCCTTTTCACGTGTGAAGAATTGACCAAAAAACTCCCCTTAAGTCATTCTTTGTTCACTTTTTGACCCTTACCCCAAAATCAGAGGAAAAAATAAAACAAAACTATCAAATGAATATATAAAGTTCACATTTCAATTTTTTTGTGTGTAAATATTGCATAACATAAGGGTACCTATTTTAACAATGGAACATAGTTCTTGCCATAATGTTTTAAAATTTAGAAATATTTCTTCTGCTTATTTATTTTTCTTATTAAAGCAAAATTATTTTTAGGGAAGGATTATAGAATAGTTTGGGGGGCAGAAAAGCTGTGTTTGGATCTTACCTCTACTACGCTGCAAATATGTACTTAAAACAGGATTATTTATTGGAATGAAATCCAGTTTCCAAATGAAAATTCAGAAAAAACTTCATAAATATCTAAAAATGCTAGAAAATGACCATATCAGCTCTGTATTCTGTATCAGTTTGCAAGCTGTTTTATTTTTCTTCAGCAATCAAAACAGTATTTAGTTTGAAATGCATAACAAAATTTGAAAACCATAGCTTTGCATGTTTGTTCTGTCTCCGGTTATGAATGTAACACTTCTGAATGTTCCAGAATGACAGTCTTAAAATGAAAGGAAAAGAATATACTTGCACAGCACATTTAGCTCTAAAATCTGATTTCTGGAAGCTCTTGATGGTCTTTCCAATAGTATTAAGGTTATGTTTGCCTGATAAGGAAAACAGCCAGTCACTTCAGTCAACAACCTAGTTTTCAGATATCCCAGAGGGGGGAAAAATGTTGCATTCATAAATGCTTTCCTCTTCAGAATTTTTCCTTGCTGTGATAAATATGGATTCTGAATTTTGAGAAACCTATTTACTCTGAGAAGTAGAATTCATATATTTACTTGGTAAATTGCTATTTAAAATACTATTTCAATAGAGGATAATCTTTGGTATCCTTTTAAAACCAATTTGATATCTTAGCCCAAACTAGGTTTTCATCAATTAATGACTTGGAGAATATTTATATTTATCACATTGGCTCTATAATTTAGGTCATGAGAGAAAGTTCTCCCGGGATGCAGTAAAACTTGTGATTATGAGAGCATACTCTACAGTATGCTCTTGGTCAGTCTCCAAGACTGACTTTCACACTCTAAATATGTAAATTTTGAAAATTTACTGAAATTCTCTTAAGATTTTGTAAGGCTATCAGAGAAATAGCATCTCTTAGTACAGAGTAAAGTGATAATGTCACTTCTTCATGTCCCCCCAGGACTCCTTCCTCTCTTAGACAATTCCTACTTCAACCAAGAGAACTGGTGTGGGGGGTTGGGGCAGGGGAATGTTTTTTTTCTCTCTCACTGCTGAAACTGCCTGAACAGGGGTCTCACTGAGAATCTCTTGGAGACCTTTAACATTACAGTTTTTTCAGTGGTCCTTTTTTCAACCTCTAGTCAAACATCAGTATGTGTGTGCATGTGTGTGTGTGTGTGTGTGTGTGTATTTTTTTAAGACAGACCATGTTGTTTTCAACATATAAGGAGTCCTGGCTCCTTAACCTTAATACATTGGCTGGTGTCAGTCATGTCCAAATCCTTAGGACTGCCCTTTGTACTCATCCACTTTCCATCTAGACTTTTACACATCCACCAATTCTTTCTGTTTTCTCCTGGAGAAAGCTATTCTTTCCTGGAGGACTACAGCAGCTCTTCCTAAGCTCTGTCAGATGAATTGGAAGCCTTTCAGTAAACTAGCCAGTTTATAAATGAAATATATACTGTTCTTGGTTTATTATCCTTTCATGCAAACCCCCATCTTGGATGAAGAATCCTTGTTTTTCGTGTTTGTACTTCATGAAGCTACATGCTGCATTGTGGATCTGTAGAGCTCTATTATTATGGTTTCTGAGAGACCAGGAGCATATGTTATTCTTTATTCTCCTCTAAATGCTGATTGCAGATTCTACCATCTCTAGTCTGCACTAATCCCAGATCCACTAACACAGAACCCAAGAAGCATTAATTTGCTATATATTTACTCTAGGCTCATTCCAGCCAATGATGCAGAAATATGTAAACAAATTTTATTGACAAATGTGCAAACAGAACGATATTCAATGATGAGGAAGCAAAGAAAAAATAGAATTATGTATATGAAAATGAATGCAGAAACAAAAATAAATTCATGAATAAAGCATCACATTAGTCACAAGGGAATACAAATTTTATAAATTCACAATATATTTAAAAAGATCACTCAATACAATTGAGAGAATAAGAAGACTTGAAAAATGAAACAACAGTTAAATGAAAAAGAGTATGGGTTAAAAGGCCTGAAAACAGCAGCAAGCCAGTGGAATATTCTGAGAATGTCCCACACTGATAAAAGATATAAAACCACAGCTAAAAGAAGAACACCTACCAGAACATTTAAAAAAAAATTACTTACTTTATATACAAATTATAGCTGAAATTTCAGCAAAACAAAGCCAAAACAATTTTATTAAAAGAAGTCAGGGAGGGGCACCTGGGTGGCTCAGTTGGTTACACCTCTACCTTCAGCTCAGTTTATGATCCCAGGGTCTGGAGATTGAGCCCTACATCGGGCTCCCTGCTCAGCGGGAGCCTGCAACTCCCTCTGCCCATGCCCCTCATGGTTTCTATTTCTCTCTCAAATAAATAAAAATATTTTAAAAATAAAAAGATAAAAGGAGCCAGAGAAAAAGGAAAATGTACTACAAGAAAAAAAATGACAAAAAGTTTTTTCAAAAACAGTATATGCAAGATATTTAAAAATGGAATAATAATTTAAAGAGCTGAGAGATTATACTGACAAACTAGATTGTTTTACTCTTAAGATTATTTTTAATAATAAGAGTAAAATATATTGCAAACAACCCAAACTTTTTAAAAATCAAGATAACGTTAAACAAAGAGATTCTGAAGAATGTATTTTAATAAGAATCAACATATTTGAAAAGTAAAATCTGAGAAATTATAAAGAAACACATTGGAAAAACAGTACATAAACTTAAATATACATTTACTGAATAACACAACATTTATGCAAATAATGATAAAGATCAGGAAGATGAGGAATATAAAGATGATACTTAAAATAATAGTGAAGAATAATAAAACTGAAATCTTGTATAACAAAAACATGCAAACTCTTTGAAGGTTATTAGGCTTTTTAAGTCTTTTTAATTCAGAGAAATGACAATAGTGATTTTGAATTAGTTAATTTTTAAAATATCAGCTATGTTAAATTTTAAGGATTAAAACATTAAAGATTAAATTGTTCCAAAATTTAAAAAGGACTGGATGTTCATCTCACAGTATACACAGAGTAAATTTAAATATGACAAGCAAAATTATAAACATTTTAAAGCACATTACATTAATTTGTAAAGTTGAGTAAAGACATGTTTTTATAGGAGATGTGAAAAATAACAACTGTAAAAGAAACAATTTTTTAATATGGAAATCTTAAAATTAAGATTCTAGAACAACATAAATGAAATAGGTCAGACACAAATGGGAGTAACTGACATACCCATAGAGCTAGACTGCCATGTTTCTGAATGTTGAGGCCTATCCCTAAACTTAGGCTATTGTTACCAATTTACATGCCACAGGTTCTTTAAAATATTCTAGGTGGGGGTGCCTGGGTGGCTCAGTTGTTAAGTGTCTGCCTTGGGCTCAGGTCATGTTCCCAGGGTCCTGAGATGAAGCACAGGATTGGGCTCCCTGCGCTGCGAGAAGCCTACTTCTCCCTCTCCCACTCCCCCTGCTTGTGTTCTTCTTTCACTGTGTCTCTCTCTGTCAAATAAATAAATAAAATCTTTTAAAAATATATCCTGGGAGGAAGCTTTGCAGAACAAAATTACGATATTATGTACCTTCTGTCTCCTTCATTCTATTGTCTCTTGACTTAATCCTCATAATTAAGGCAAGATATTTTAATTATCAGTGTACATGTCCTGAAAATGTATAAAACTCTTAAGGAATATAATGGCAATAGCTTCTTTTGGAAAAAGAGCAGGAATAGCTGATGTTTGATCTGATCATACATGGAAAGTAACTGAGTTAGAGATATGTCTCAAGAGGTGATGAAAAGCAAGAGAGCATTTTAACACCCTCATTCTGTAGGTAAGCCTTAACCTGTACAAGAATTTATTTTTCCTCATCAGGTCAGGGTGGGACCTGGAAGGAGTAGCATTTTCTTTTTGTATAAATTTTTCCTAAAATCAATCAGAATAATGAGGTTCTTCTTAAAACACAATATCTGGAAATTATTTTGTAATCATAACGCTTTTCCTGCTTAACTCAATATCAAAAATATAACATTATCTATCTATGGCTTATTGTTTATTTTATTTTATTTTATTTTAATTTTTTGTTTATTTTGATCTATATTAGAGTAACAAGCAAAGCTGAAAATTTGCTTCTCTTTTCACACAAAGAGTAGCATATATTTTTCTTTTCATTGCCATAAGGAGATATATGGACAATTCTAAAATATAACCAAAATTACTATTTGGCATCTCTCTACTGCCAGTTCATAATTTCAGTCTGTCTTTCCTGGAATATCCATAAAGTTCTGTGCAATATCTTTTTTCTGTCTATCCCCTAGGCTCTGATATTTCAGTTCCCAAGCAAACAAACAGCACGAAAGAAAACAAAATTGCCAATGTCTTTTTTTTAATACCCCAATTTTATTTTCCTGATATTTAATTTTCTGCTTGAACTAACCCCACTCAACTTTCTCAAGCTTATCTTTCTCTAATCCCTTTAATGAAACACAAGACCTGTCCAAACTAAGGGTTGTTCTTTTTTTAATACATGCTTATACTTTCAGATCTTCATTATTTCTACAAACATGCTCCGTAGTCTTGACTCATCTCCTTTGTTCTACATTCCACTTGCCCTTTAGAGTCTATCTCAACTGGGAAAAAATATTTCTTGCTCTCTCAAGACCTATGCTAAAGCATAGTCTCCCTTTTCCAAATAAATAATGACTCTTACTTTTAACTCTTTATGACCTATATTTTTCAATCCTGTTATATTTGTCTGAATCTTATTAAATGCTTTAGATTTTAAAATCTTAGAAAAGATTGTTGTATCTGAATAACATTTATATTCACCATACTGCACATAATAGGTACCACATAAATACTTTTTTATAATTATCAAATTTCTAATAAGCGTAAGAATCAAATTTTTATCTTAAATTAAGATCCAAAACCTTTCTTATTCTTTTCAAAATTGAAGAAAGTAATTGAAAACCAAGTGAAAGAGATAACTGAAAATATATTCTTTGATTTATCTCCAATATGGAAAAGAATAAACATTCTCCAGATGACAAAAATAATAGTAATATATAATTTTAGAACATATTAAATAAATAAAATCACTGCTTATTAATTATAAAAGCAAACTGAGCATGATTTTATGTGAATGCAAGATTAACATTTTGTTTCCTCCTATCTAACCCTGTTTTCAATGTATTATAAAACGATGAAAGCAGCAATATTTAACTATGATCGAATATACTTTGTGTTGCACAGTGAATTTCAGTCCATAAAGAGCGGGAATGGCAATTTATTTCTGTAGTGATGACTAAATACAAATGATTAAATCATAAAATGTGGTTTCACAAATTTGTGAAGTTTGTTTCACAAATAATGCAGTTTACCTACCTTCTTGACTCCTTAGTGGAGATCATACCACATGGTTCTTTTAATATACTCGACACTTGTTGATAGTTCTTATATGTCTGTCAGCAGAAATCAGGAGAAAGATCATCATCTGTATAATGTTACTGATTTTGTAGATACAGGAATTCTCACTGAATTTTTTAGATTGTGAACATTGAAGTGTTTTACATGTAACATTGTACTGGCTGTACCTACTTTTTATGTTGAAAAATAAAAATTTAAATAGAACTGAAGTGGGCACAACCAGAGAATATGACTCACTATGTGGTTCTGAGGGTAGATTACAGAAACTAGGTATATTACAGAAACTAGGTATATCTCCACTTTGGTTTTGTTCTGTTGAAGCTCTTCTGTGTAATCCTGTTGTGGAAACATCGTGGCAACACAACCAAAATATTTTAAAATAATTTATGTCAAAGCCTCCCATAGTACATAACTAGATGTGATTCTGTTTGCCTGCATTAGTCATACGTTGTCTGAAGATATGTTAGCGAAACATCTGCTTTCATTTCAGTCCCTTGATCAGCCAATTTTGTGGCTGAAAGAATGCAACATGAATAGCCACACTGAAAAATCTAACGGTCTTCACAGACAGTAGCTCTATCTATCACGACCGGTAACACATCTCCACTCTGCCACCAACATCTTCATTATGGGATACTATTCTTCTCTTCACCATTGTATTTAATGTGCTGAGTTCTTCTGAGTATGATGTAATCATCTTCTAAGTGCACATACACCATTCAATCATCGCTAAAAGCCTTAGAACATTACTTTCAGAAAGTATAAAGCCTAATTGACCATATTTTGTTGACACTCTAAGAATAAATAAAAATTTTCCCATTCCTCTGTATTAGCAACATTTTTAATTTGTGACATTTTATCTGAAAAATCATGCAGAATACATCCAGTTCGTGATTATCACATATGTATCATCCGTAAAACTAAGATTTTTTTCAATCTCTTCAATTTCCCACTTCTTTATAATTTTAAAATATGCATAGATTTTTTCTTATGTTTATTATTTAAAAGGATAACACTTCTAAGATAACTATTATGCACTAACTATAATACTAATTAGTGTGAAATGAAAAAATAATATTACGTGTTCTGAACTCTATTAAATCATAGTTTCTGAGAGTGACTTACCCAGTAATTCAAAACATCAGTTTATTTTAACAAAATCTGATCTAGCTACTCATTCATCTTTACCCATACCAACCTATATACACAGAGTTTGGAGCAGGATGTGGGCTTCTATATCCTTAGCCAAATCCTCTCCAAAGCCATGCATTCATTCCCTTATTGAGAAAATATCTTGAAAACCTTGTCTAATAGCAATATTACAACCCCTACTTTTATATTGCTTGTGTTTTCTTGGAATAATTTTATCTACCCCATTAGTGGTGATGAGTCTATTTAGGTTAAATATCTTATAGAAAAAAAATTAAATATTGATTAATGAGCAAATTCAAAGCAGAAGACTTAAACTCCATTTGTAAATATTGATAGGATTGATATACTTAGTTCCGTATTTTCATGAGATCTTAAGTTACTTTCCTGTGTGTATTAAATATATCTTTCTATATATAGTGTCCTTTCTTGGCTCTTTGGTACTAATTCTGGTATTTATGAGGATTTTGATTTTGTTCAAATTATCATGTTGCAGTAATATAATTCATAATATCCTTAGGCTGCTATTTATTTGGGATTCTACAAATCTTTGCTTCTTACTCATTACTGAAAGTCATTAATGGGGTTATTTTATATTCTTATATTTACTTTCTACTTTTATAGAACTTTTAAAATTTAAATATTATCAGTTCATTTTGTTCCCAGTTTGATTCCAATAACTACAGTTAAATATGCTTATTGCTGAGCGTTGTTCTTACCCACAGTTTTACCTCTAATTGATTCTTTAGAAAGGACACATTACTACATTCGTGAAAATTCAATTATTCTCATATTCTTAATAGTCGAATGACAGTTTGTCTGAATTCTAAATTTTTTTTTTCCTTTGTGGTTGTTAAAATATTATTTCACTGTTGTCTTATGTTGTGTTTTGTAAAGAAACTGTTGTTGATCTGATTTTCTTCAGAAGTGACTTGATCATTTTGCCTGGAAGTTTTGCATCTTTTCTCCCTATGAATTACAGTACAATAGTTTTACATGTCCTAAAATTGTCAGTCATGTACAATTTTCATAATTACATAATGAAATCTTCAATATATGGAGAAAAACTATAAATAATAGTTTTAAATATTATTTCTCTATTTTGTTTTTCTTTGAGAATTAGATTTGCACATTGGATTGTATTAGGGTTAGGTTTAGGGTTGTAGTTAAGGCCTTCTAACTATTTCACATTCTTATTATTTTAGCACATTATAATCTTTTTATTCTCTTCACTGTTTTGCTTCTTTTCATAGGAACACATTGTTTCCTGGCCTTCTTGTTGCTCCATCTTCCTTTTTTCTTGTTGCTTTGATTTGGTGGTTTTCTTCAGTGAATTTTCTGAATTTTCTTCTCACATTTTTATGTCTTTCTTTTTAAAATTCTATTGTGAGTTTTAAAAATTGCTGATTCATGGGGGCACCTGGGTGGCTCAGTGGGTTAAAGCCTCTGCCTTCGGCTCAGGTCATGATCCCAGGGTCCTGAGATCAAGCCCCTCATTGGGCTCTCTGCTTAGCAGGGGGTCTGCTTCCCTTCCTCTCTCTCTGCCTGCCTCTCTGCCTATCTGTGATTTCTGTCTGTCAAATAAATAAAGTCCTTTAAAAAATAAATAAATAAATAATAAAAATTGCTGATTCATTACATACAATTGTATTGTATATACAATACATTCATTGTACGTGTTGCTACAATTGTTAATTTAAAGATATTTCATTTATCCTGGCGGGATTTTTTAAAAATAGTTTTACCTACCAAATTAGTATTTTCATCATGTGAAAATCTTATCACTTTCTATATTGTCTTATTTAAAGTTTTCAGATATGACTTCTGAAAGTCATTTTTTTTTTTTTATGCTAAGTGTTTTGAGAGGCAGTAACCCTTGTGTCTATGGATAGTGTGCGGTATTTCATTAGCTTACTAAGTTTCCTACTATTAGTAAAATGAAGTGTATTTCTTTTTTGATAAAATATTCTATTTAAAACAACTATGGTTTTCAGAACTGTGATGCTCTTGTTACTGTAGGACTCTTATTTTTACTACTTTATTATTTTTTTTTCCTACACACACTCAACAAGGTAGCCTCCCCTTTCAACTTGTTTTCCTCTCTATCAGCACTGCCCCTCTGATGACAGGCACCATGGAGAACCTTCCCAGCAGCCAGTTCTCTGCTCTACTAAGTCTCCCTCCATTTCTTATTGTTTTCCTCTCTCAATGGGACTCTCTTCTGCATCATATTATCTGCTCCTACCACCAGTAGAACTCTACTGCACTGTTCTTTTTCATGCCAGATTCTGTGCTCTGCTACAGACTCTTGAGTCTGCACTTCTGGTTCCAGAACTTTGTCACATCACTTAGTTACAAAGAGAAGGTCACTGGATTCTGTATCCCACTTCTTTCCTACCTGTGGATTGTGAGTGGTTTTATTTACTCTTTTTGTTGAACTCTATAGTTTTCGAGGACATGTTATAGATATTTATTTAACTTATTTCACCACCATCCTAGGAAAATACCTATCCATCACTGTAGTTGTTCCAAGGAGGAGAAAGGATGTCCTAATAATTTTATAAATACTTAAAAATGATTTATGTAATTGAAAAGTAAAGTACACATTAAAAAACATAAAAGGTACATTGTTTCAACCCTCATATTATCATCTTTTAAATCTGTTGTTATACACAATTGTTTCCGCTTATATGTCAAGCATTTCTATTTCAGATGTAACGTGGTTTTACATTGCTTTCATATTGTAAACTAATTTGTTGTTCTAGACAATTTAATATATTGCCTATGAAGGGCAGCAGAATTTGCAGCAGTAAATTATGTCTCTTCGACAAAGGATTACTTGGGGCTGATTATTTTTAAGAAACAGCAACATAGGAAAAGCTCTGAAAACTGAGTAGAAGTTATCCTTTTGTAAGAGGCATTTACATTTATAAGGGAGATCTCTATTTTCCCCTCTCTGTACGAGGAGGAAAGGGATGACTAAATTTCTAGAAACTCTTATCAGTGAAGAAGTCACTGACCTAAAGCTGAGTAACTTAGCCCATGTTTACTGTGCTTTTCCTGAAAGCCTCCCATAAATGGTTCCCAACTCCCTGGTATCTTATTTCGTCTCTAGCTGTAGATCGTATTTAAGGTGGCCACTTGGGCCATTTCTGGGAGTTACTCAAGTTTTATGGGTGTCTCCTACATAGACAGAACTTATACATGTTTTTAAACTTATGTTTTTCTCCTATAAATCTGTCTTTTGCCATGGGGGGGGTCTCAGCCAAGAACCTAGAAAGGTAAAATAAAAGTGATTTTTCATTTCCTATACCTGCACCTCTGAATAGTGACTGATTTTTTTCATCTTCAAAAATTGTTTCTCTGCTGGAGTCCTTTCTCCTCCTTGACTTTGTTAAAAAAAAAAAAAAAAGTAAATTTAAAAAAAGAAAAAAAGACAATAGAACCAAAATGAAATCACTTGTGTTAAGCCCCATGTCAGCAAACCAAGACCTAATATCTGACCTAATTGCAGTTTCAGTCTCTGACAGGAATCTAACTGTTAACAATTTAGCCTGGAATTACCTGGACAAAACTAGAGAGGTCATCTGGGAGAGACACTATAAAAGGAAGGTGACATTGTCTGAAAGGTTTGATATAGTTTCCTCATCCCACCTCCTTTCTGCCTATAAAAACCTTCTATTTTGTACACTCGTCAGAGGTCTTTTCTGATAGACAGGATGCTGTCGCACCGGAGAATTATTAAATAAAGCCAATATGATCTTTAAAAATATTCAGTTGAATTTTGTTTTTTAAACACCTTTATTAACTGTATGTGCAAATGATATTATCACCAATTTACTATAAAATGAAGTGGATTTTTTTAAATAGTAAGTATTTCACAGAGAGAATAATGTTTAATTGCCGCTTGAGGCACGGCCAAGTCAGCTGTGAGAGAATGGGAGCGTGGGATGACAGCTGGAAGGACCGCCCCCCAGAACAACTCCTCAATCCCATAGTTATTAGAGACAAGGTAACAAAGGGGAAGACAAGGAGGTCATACATGAGTCGTGTGTCTAGTAGGTAAACAAGAAGGACTGAGTCATATGTTGGTCACAAGTTTTAGAGGTAAACGGGGTGAACAGGAAGAGAAGTAGGGTGTGTCTGGGCCAGCAGCATGGGATTTGTAGTTGTGCAAATGCACTCAAATGGATTACCTTAGCAGGAGGCTTTCTCTGAGGTAGGGAGACAAAAAGGGAAGCCAGGCTGCATTCCCAGCTGCTCAGCTTCAAGGGCGGGTGTCATCCGTTCAGCCAGAGGCCTGCTGCTAGTACCTGTTTTTCTCAAGGTCATCTTTGAGCATGCTTGTGTGACCAGTACAAGTCCTCATTAGTTAAAGTTATAATTTAAGCAGTATATTATTCTGAGGGACGGTTACAGGCTGCTAGGACTCTTAGCTCAAAAGCTCACCAGTACAAAGTTTTTACTCAAGTACTTGTTTTAACTAAAGTCCAGATAAGCAAATTTTTAGCCACTAAGAAACTGGTTGTTTTGCATAACCCACAGAATTGTGCACAGCATCTGCTAATTATTGGTAAGATAAGACTCAGGGCATAAAGACCCTTAAATCACTGCTACCTCCAAGGGTCCTCTGACTCAAGGAATGCCTATTGTTCTGCCAGGTGACATCACCTAGATACATAAAGCCCCTTTTCCAACCCATTCTTGCCCAGAGTTCCCTTGACCTCCCCACCCTTTGTGTAGTGGCCCTTGCTATAGGGACAGTTTTGTGTTAGGAAGAACTTCAAGCAAATCTGTCTCGGCATCACCTAGGAAAGTTTGTGTGTGTGCTACTGCCACCTGGTGGTCATTTCTGTTTCTTTGCTCAGCTCTAAAATCCTCTGAAAAGCCCTTGAAATGTAGCTACAGTCAACCGGAGTAGTTTTTCTTATAACTACACATACTTCTTTTCTCTCAAAAACATAGTGAAGGGGATGGGGTTATGGACATTGGGGAGGGTATGTGCTTTGGTGAGTGCTGTGAAGTGTGTAAACCTGGTGATTCACAGACCTGTACCACTGGGGATAAAAATATATGTTTATAAAAAATAAAAATTAAAAAAAATTTTTTTTAAAAATAGTGTCAACTGAGTGCTTCCTTTTCTACTGATCAGTCCAGTATATATCACCAGTCTATAAAATTTAGAAATCTAAAATACAAGGAAAAAAAATCGATTGCTCCATTGTTAAGATAAAAGCACTATGCTAGTCATTGAACATATAACTAATGTGTTAAAAACCTCACTTTGGTACGTCTAGCAAATGATTTCTGAAAACATCATGGCAATTTGATCTGCCACAATCAAAAAAGCATTTCAAATCTTTGCCATTAACCAACATTGTAAACTTAAAAAAAGGGGGTGATTTCAAGTTTTGGAGTTAAAAGTGGCATGTTATTTTAATATACATATAGCTATAAGCTAGTAAAACTCATTAGAAATTTTTGTCTCATATAAAATTGATATCATTAACTTAGCATTACTTGTATAGATTAATTGAATTTCATTATATATTTTGTGTTAAAAGCTTATTTTTTTGGTTTTTGATTTATGTATATTTAATAGTCCCAGCTGACAACTACAGTTTTCCTTGTAGTGATTTTCATTGTTTTAGAAATAATTTCCCAATAAGAAATAAGATTTTTTTTCTTCATTAAATCTTATAAAGATTTAAGTACCTATATTCAAGAGGCTCTTGTATACTGGTCATTTTCTAAAGTTCGTGGTAAAATATGCATTACATAAAATGAGCTGTTTTCACCATTTTTTAAATGTAGAGTTCAGTGACTTTAGTACATTCATATTGTTGTGCAATTACCATTACGATCCACCTCCAGAATTTTTCTTCTTCCCAAGTTGAAACTCTGTACCCATTAAAAACAAAAACAAAAACAAAACAACAACAAAACCCAAATTCTTATTCCCTATTTCTTCCAGTCTCTGGCAGCTACCATTCTACTTTCTGTCACTATGAATTTGGCTACTCCTAGTATCTCATATAAGTGTATCATACATTTATAAAGAGCTCTTTCTGCCTGACTCCAGTTAACATGACCTACTCGCTGAGAGTGACCATTAGGCCCATTCTAGTCACGATTTTATATCTACCATTATGATGTCAGCAGTTAGCACTGCTTGGAAGCTTGATGCTGCATGGAAAATGCTTCAACTAAGTGCAGAATTTAACCAACCTGGTAGAGTTCTAAGATGATAGCTCAAACCACAAATCCTGTTTTGTTATAACACTATAAAACACCGTAAATCTTTGAATGCTCTATAACATGTCAAGAGGTGAACTAATGTTCTCCCAGCCCTGCAGCTAAAAAACACCCTGCCCACGAGTCAGGGCTTCCTTTGTAATGTGTGAGATGCAGTCTACTAGATATAATGCCTTGGAATGCAAGGAAAACTAGAAATCCACATACCTGTGATTTACCTTGGCCTCTGAGCTTCCCCCAGGAAATACTGATCCAATAGGTCCGATATGTGTACCATTGAATAATTTGTCTTTGATTTCTCTAAATGCATCTTGACTGTCTTCAAATGACCTGTAGTCTATAATATCTTACATTTAAAAAAACCTATTAAGAAAGGGAATTTTGATATAATATTATACACTTATATAAAATATTTGCTATAAAATACTTGGTTTCTATAAAAGTATATGTGGAAATTCATATAAAACAGATTTTTAAGTTCCCTTCTGATAAATGATGAGACTATCAATTTTATAATTAAGAGTCTTCTCTTCATTTTTAGAGAATCATCTTAGAACTAACTATGGAAATCAGTTAACTTTTCTACTTACTTTCTTAAACGTTAAATGGAGTTTCCCAAGCAAAAGATTTCCTTTGTTGTCAATTACTGACTTCCAGTTTAATTTGAAGCTCAACGCATTTAGATTGACTGAGTATAACATTCCCAACTGCCTTATCTTTGATATACTTCCTATCTGTTTGTGGAATAGCAGTATACCACGGTAAGATGGAAGCCTTCTGGGTAAATCCTATTGTTCTTTTGAAGGATATATTTATGTAGCGTTATAATATCTTTTATTCCTTGTAACCATTAATAATATTCAACTTAAATACCATCAACTTAAAAATAGATACTTTAGAATTATTTGCTTCTTATAGAATTGGAATTGGAATTTTCCTAGTTCGTTATGTAGTTGGATAAATTGTATTTCAGAAAGCAAAATAATATGACAGTCACATAATAGTGGTACAATGATAAAACCATTTAGCAGCAAATATTTTCTCTCTTCAAACTACAAGTTTATTGATGATACATAAAGCTAGAAAAGAAGTTAAAGCCTAATACAATTAATCAATTCAGTTTTTTTTCTTTTGACTAAAACTACTTAACAAATACCAGTTCAAAATAACTAATATTTGGGGGCCTCAAAATAACTAATATATGGGGGCTCCCTGGTGGCTCAGTTGGTTAAGGGACTTCCTTCAGCTCAGGTTATAATCCTGGAGTCCCTGGCTCTAGTCCTGTATAGGGCTCCCTGCTCAGTGGGGTTTCTGCCTCTCCTTTTGACCCAACCCTCTTCGTGTGCACTCTTTCTCTTTCTAAAGTAATAAATAAATAAAATCTAAAAAAAAACCAAACCCACAAAACCCAATACATGTAATAAAGAAAAAAATAGATGCATGTTGGTTTTTAAATTTTGAATGAATAGCTTATAATCAAAATACCAATTAACATATAAAGCATGAAACAAATCCCTTATGCTTTGAAACTTAACTGAATATAAATGAACAAGCAGAGCAAAATGCTGACAAGTTCTTTAATTTTTACTCAAAAGTTATGACTTTTGAAAATAAGAAGTTATGACTTTTGAGCGTTAGTGCTTATCAAAAAAAAAATGCCTGTTGCTAACTTTATATTCCTACTCTATTAATTTTAAGAAGTGGACCAGACTAGAAGAGAAGCAGGGAACACAAATTGACATATAAAATTTTTAGGTGGATTTATCTAGAAGGAATGAATGTGTGTCTAACAGAGTGCTTAAAAAAAAACCCAACTGATAAAATATTTAAATTATTCAATAAGAAAATGCATGTATTAGAGATTCTGCATGAGGATACAGTCATGAGGATACAATGAGGAATTTATGAGGATACAATGGAAAAAAATTAAATTCAATTTGATTAGAGCATTTGTGGCAAGTTTTCATAGAGTAAGGACAGAAGGAATATTGCAATTCATAGTTTAGAGAGGGATAGAGGTTAAAGTTACAGCACTGGGTTTTGTATGAAAGTGTTGAATCACTATTTTGTAAATAAATAAATATATTATTAAATATATTAATTATTTATTGTTACAATAAGATATTTTATTATTTCATATGAATAAAATTATTATGATTATAATATTAACAAATTGTATTTTTTATGTATTCTTTTTAGTTGAACTCTAAGAAGGGAATATTAAACACTCTGTAAAAGAAACACATTAATAAAATATGCCACTTTTATTGACTTAACATAGAGAAGAGAGGGAATTCAGAGAGAAAAAACGTCTACTAGAAACACCGAAGGTGACTCTGAGGCTGAAATATAAAAGAACATCCATTCAGTGTATGAAATAACTCAGAAATAGAAACACAAAGTCATGTTCAATACAACTGTGCAAAAGACAGAAGAGAGAGCTTTTCTGTTTTTGTTTTTGAACCACAGAGCAATTTCTACAAATAAATGTGGCAAGTACCTGGTCTGTGGAAACTCTAACAGAAGCAGAAGGAACACACAGGTCAGATCAAACCAAGCATCAGTGCCAGTTAGGCTTGAACAGAGGTATGTGGGAGCAATGAAATTAGAGTGAACATGAATCTAAAAATGTACCTAATGACTAGACTACGTTATTCACGAAGGATCACATAAGCAGTGAAATTCAGAGATAAAGCAGAGTCTGCCAGACAGCAAGCTGTTATTGGAAGTGGCAGACATGTAGTGTGTGATTAAAGAAACAGCAATAGTTGAAATAATTTACTGTGTAAATGTCAGTTACCTGCATTTTCTTCCAGTCTTTGAAAACTATTTCTATCAGAACAAGGTCTTAGAAGTGGGGACCTCTAAAATATGCTGGTTCTTAAAGTCAGGCAAACCAAAAATATAAGAGGGAGACTCAGACACTTGACACAAACAAGTGTAACCTTTCATAAATTGACACTGCTATGTTGTGCACTTTCTCCACTTATACTACTAAAGACTTTTAAGTCTGTGTCAGTTAAAAATGCCTATAAACTTTAGTATGATATCTTTTTTTCTTGTTTCTCAATCCACATAAATCTGGTTTTGTGTGGTCTATAAGATGGAGGTTTATGATCAATAATTTCACTTATCTCAGAGAAATAAATGGAAAATTAAGTTGGTTAAATGATCAAACCCAAAGCCTCAAAATAAATTATATATTAGAGCACCAAGAGGTAATATCTTATACCATAAATATTTATAGGTTGGGGTGATAAATCATTATGACCTATAAGACATTATTTACTAAGGTAACTTTAAACCATATATGACACTTCAGTGACTCAAAATAATATAGGGTGCCAGGGCCATTCAATGGGGTAATGTCAGTCTTTTCAGCAAACAGTCCTGGAAAAATTGTATATACACATGCAAAAGAATGAATCTGTATCCTTACCTTACATGCTATATAAAAGTTAGCCAAAAATGGTGCAAGAACTCTGAGCAAAACTCCTGAAGACAATATAAAGAGAAAAAGCTTTATGACATTGGCAATAACCTCTAGGATATGAGATCAGTAACACAGGCAACAGGGGAACTTGGTGGCTAGGTCAGTTGACTCTTGGTTTTCGTTCAGGTCGTGATTTCGGGGGCCTGGGATGCAGCCAGAGAGTCCTCAACAGGCTTCATGCTCAGGAGGGAGTCTGCTTGAACATTCTCTCCCTTTGCCCCTCTCCCCTTTCACATTCTCCTTCTCTCTCTCTTTCCCAAATAAATAAATATATCTTTAATAGCACTGGTAATAAAAGAACATATAGATATATTGAGCTTTATCAAAATTAGGACATTTGTGCAGAATTTCATGGTGCATTGCAGTAAAGCTATAATGAGATACAAACATTGTCAGTGCTTACAAAATTGGTTATAATCTAGAATGCAGCTTGGTCAAGAAAGGGGAACTGTAGAAAAAATAAAAGGAAAGCTGAAGGGAAGAAAGTATTGAAGATGAAGAAAAGGAAATGAAGATGAGAAAGTCGATAAGGGAAAGAAGGAAGAGAGGAATGAAAAAAGAATAACAAGGGAAATGGGTAAAAGCAAAATATTGAAAGATTTTTGGTTCTGTTTTGGTTTTGATTTTGGTTCATGTCAAAGTTTTCTTGAATTACTAATAAGGCACCATCTGAAAGACAAAAGATCATGCCTATAAGTGTTTGAAGACCTCACGAGGGAATGCACAGGTAAGAAAGTCAAGTCAGCTAAATGACAGGTTAATTTTCTATAGAGCTACAAAATCACAAGCTTTGATTTATCCTTTTTATAGGCCATAATCACAACTCATAGTTTTTTCAATAAACTAGTTTCTAATTCTATGGGTCTGGAAACCATCAATCAAATGTAGAAATATCTCTTGAATAGATTATCTGTTAATTACATGACTGGAAAGTAAGCTTATAAAAAATACACTTCAAAATATTACATAATCACTTGTCATTTTGCCTTATTTTCATGTTAGAGTCAATTACCTTTTTGTATATAAGAAAATGAATGACAGAGAAAAGAGAAAAAAGGAACTAACTGAGGAGAAACCTTGGAGAAATCGTTATCCAAAATTTCAGTTGCCTAATGCAAGCTCATTAGGGGAGTGTAGGCTTTCTGAACAGGACTTAACGCTTTTCCAGTGATTTAATAGTTAATGAAATAAACAAGGCTAAAATTTATCTTGCCTCTCTGTGAATACTTTTTCCTTAAGTAAACATAACTTGTCATAGTTTTGCTATGCTATTTACATAATTAATCATAGTCTTGCTAATAAAATTTATATAAGTATGAAGAATATTCTAAAATACCTAAAAATTAGGTACGCAAAAATCTTTTTCTTTAGTCTGGTAGACATATTTTAAAATAGTTGAGTTGGGTCAGTTCAATTCCTGTATCATCAGAAGTTAATACCATGAATTTTAATCAGTATGCATTTACAAAACTTTCTCTGTTTAACAACATATGTAATCATCTGTTAATAATTGAAAATATAACCTTACTAATTAAAAATTAGTAACATGCTAATGCTACAAATTATAGGGCTATGTATAGTAATGAGGTTTATGATACAGTGAATTTAATACATGATTTAAATATCTGAGTCTTTGGGGCGCCTGGGTGGCTCAGTGAGTTAAGCCGCTGCCTTCGGCTCAGGTCATGATCCCAGGGTCCTGGGATCGAGCCCCGCATCGGGATCTCCGCTCAGCGGGGAGCCTGCTTCCTCCCCTCTCTCTGCCTGCTTGTCATCTCTCTCTGTCAAATAAATAAATAAAAAATCTTTAAAAAAAATAAAAAAATAAAAATAAATATCTGAGTCTTTGATTTCACTAGTTTCATGGCTGAAATTGTACCTTCAGAATTGAATGAATCCAAATGTTGTTTAGAATTTGGCCACAGGGTTAAAACATTTAGGCTTATAATAAGAGTCATATAAATTTAGCCAACTCCAAAAGTTTTATTGTCTTCTGGGTAAATACAGTACGTTTGAGTTTATGCTCCTTGAGACACATTTATATTCACATGTATATTGAGATGGCCAGATGAATTTGAAACATGGTTTATATATATGAAAGTTTTTGTTAAACTCTTCCATAGTTATGATTTCATCTCCAAATATGACTAAAACTCTGATTCTATTGATCTCAGAGTTCAGCATTGGGAAATAAGTTCTGTCTTCACTTACTGTCTGAATAGCTCATATATTCAGTTTGAGTCTGAGTTACTTTTTTTTTAAGGTTTTTTTTTTTAAAGATTTTATTTATTTATTTATTTATTTATTTATCCGAGAGAGAGAGAGCGCGCGCACAAGCAGGGGGAGAGGCAGAGTGGCACGCAGAGGCAGAGAGGCAGGCTCCCCGCTGAGCAAGGAACCCGATGTGGGACTCGATCCCAGGACCTTTAGATCATGATCTGAGCTGAAACAGCGGCTTAAGTGACTGAGCCACCCAGGCGTCCTGAGTCTGAGATTTCTAGTTTATATGTTCATAGATGTTGTCTTATGTTTGCTATTATTATAAAGGACATTTATAAAGATATAAAAGGATAGGAAAATGTCGAAGTACATAGGGCGAGTTCCAGAAGCGTCTAGAGCATGGGAGCTTCTGTCCCCATGGCTTTGGGGTGTATGACCCTCCCAACACATGGACGCTTTCACCAACCTGGAAGTTCCTATCAATACAGAATTCTCCCTCCTCCTGTGATAGTCCATTAAATGAGTTTAAGATTTTTTTCTTATGACTACTTGCCTGATAAATAGTTGCACATATTATAAATTTAAGAGCATTATTATGAGAACTATTTCCACCTAGCTTTTATAAATATGAAAACTGAGGCACAGGAAATTTAAGTTCTTGGCAATGATTCATGACTACAGTGCCTTTCATTTGTATCACAATGCTTTTTGAACAGAAATTTGCTCTTAGTAATTTCCATTATGGCCAAAATGAAAATAAAATTTATATATATATAAATATGTATAATTAGCTATGCATGTGGCAATCTGTAACTACAGAAAGAAAATAATCTTTCTTTTACCTCCTTTACCTTTACCTCCTAAAACTTTTCTGTGCGCTGTGTTATGAACAGTCCTTATCTCAACAATGTCATGCAATTTTAAGTTCTTATATTCTCATTGCTGAATGTTCCTCCTATCATCATCCACATTCATTAAAGTTTAATAATGCCAGTCTTTGAGCATGATCTAACTTGAATATAGTGTATCTGTTATAACTGAAATATCATGGAACAGATATAAAATGCTATCCTTGAATATAAACGAATCATTAGAAATATCAAGTACGTTTATTGTCTAATACCGAGATACTGCAACATAGAACCTGAGAAAAATGTGTGCATAGGGAGGACTCTCCATTTGAGTCATATTCTAAGTATAAAATCTTGTACATCTTATAAAACTAATATCTTGTTTTAACTTAATTTACATTTTTAATTTTGTCAGAAAATTATATACTTCACTTGTTTACAAAAATACTGTAAGACTCCTCTGTTCATATGCCCCTGGAGGCTGGTGGCTCTATGTTTGTACTGCGTTAATACAGTTTATTCTCTATAATTGGTGAATATGTTATATCAGCAACAGCCTGAAACATCCAATTTTCCCTTGGTCTTTTCTCTTAGAAGGACTGATCTTGTGCCTGATGATGCTATTGCTAGGTCAGGAAAAAGACCTCTGAGGTGAAGCAGGAGCCTTGTTCTTACAGTATGTAGTCCTTTGCGTGCCTCAGTTTGTCCTTGGGCATTCTGCTTTAGCAATTCTGACTACTATTAATCTTCAAAGTCCTAAGTGTCTATAAGTGAACTGCAGCTTATTTCTTTACTCAAGTGCAGGTATTTTATCTTTTCAAAAGTAGCCAGCATTTACCAAGCATAGTCTTAAAACTATTTTAAGTGTTTTGTAGAATCGTCTTCATAAGATTCATAACTCTGTGAGGTAATGCAGTAGCCACAAAAATGTACCTTGTAGACCCCAACTACCAGGAGAGAAGTTCCCAAGTTCCCAGGTTCAACCCCAGTTCCCAACTGCTCTGCTCTGAGATCTACCTCTGCATGTGTGCTGAGTTCGCACTTCACTTGGACTGCTCCCAGATAATAACTGAGCTCAGCAGGGGTCCTGCTGGACATCCATTCCTGGGATAGGACTATCTCTGAGGGTTGTTTTTGGCTTAAAAACTCCCCAACAGCCTTGTGAAATTCTTCACATTGCATAGCAGTTTACAAACCTTCTACACAATCTACCTTCCTTTTTCTCCTTCTTTCTGGGTCAGACATCAGTTGTGCTTAGATCTCTCTCCGATTTCTCTTTAACATTCCTGCACATTTATGTTGTCTTGATCCCACTTCTCAGGTGATTCAAACCAACACAGACATACACTACCATTGTTCCTATTTTTTTATACCATGATGGAAATTAAGGTAAATAATTTATCCAAGATTACTGATTTAGGAAGATACTTCTGGGATAACACTATATTCCCCAAAAGGAAGTCATCTTAGGTCTAGTCAATTTACTGCAACAGTAAGTTTGAAGAATACTTGTGAGTTAGACTTCAGGATCTGTATGGAGTTTGAAATATTTTCCATCTGCATTATACCTAGTAGGAATTTTCTGTTCTGTAATATGTCATTGTTCCATAATTTTTAGAACTTTTATAACAAACTTTACATTCCCTTTTCTTTCTTTTTTTTTTTAATTTTCTTCATGTTATTTCATTGTTCCTAGGGGCAAGGACTTGCAGTGACCACATGTGGACAAGATATATTAAATAAATTGTGCATATATTCATTAAGATTTATTTAACATAGGTGCATCTTTAGGTATTTATTTGTTAAAGCATTCTTTTTTTTGCATTTCTATGCATAATTATTTAGTTAATTTAGTTAGTATATTTTTAACAAATGAGACCAATTTCTTTATATATTCATATGAATGTATACATATATTCAGCTTCTGGCTTGTCACTAATTTACATATTTAAAACTTCTACCATTTATTAAGAGATTTCTTTTCTACATGAAATAATAACATTTGTTTTCTTTTGTCACCTAATTAAAAGGAAAATGAGCTTATGTAGGTGTCCTCCCAGAGCACACTGAAAATTTCTCCATGGTTGTAATATACATGGACTTGCATTATGTAAGATAATCCACTTCAAAAGAAAGATGCAACTTCTATTATGAGTTTCTGTTTCCCAGAACATGTTTAGAGTTCCATAGACCTATGATGATGGCATTGATTCAAGCGGAATCATAGATGTGGTATTATGTTGAGATATATTCTTTAGAATATATACACTTAGATGCCATTCCAGCCCTCTACCAAAAATTATACATAATAAAATATTATAAACAGAAGGACTTTTATAGATTACTTTTTCTAGCAAGTATTCTAAATAATTTGAGAAATACTTTTCTACATAGAGCAAATTTTTGAATGAGAATACATACTCATTGAAACATATAGGGCTCCGTGCTTAGCAGGGAGCTTGCCCCTCTCTCTCCCTTAGCTGCTTCCCCTGCTTGTGCACTTGCTCTCTCTCTCTCTCTCTCAAACTCTCTCAAAGAAAGAAAGAAAGAAAGAAAAGTATATAACTTCTGTCAATATTGTCAATAGTTAGAATATTAAACTATCATATAGGACTGTTAACTCAACAATATTGGTTTGATAGAAATAAAATGGTTTTCAGAATAAGGGCTTCAGGATCTGGAAACTATACTGATTATTTGGCATATGGGTGAGGATTGTAACAAGAATAAGAATTGATAGGATCTTTTAATTAAAGCATGAAAATAAATATTAGGTTCCCTTTTCTTCTATCTCTGACCTTCAGACACCTTTAGAAATTCCGTAATTATCTTAAGTATTAATTCTGGAAAACATAAACAAATAGGAAGAAAAAATAAATTGTCAGGAGATAACCTGAGAGCTTTCTTTTGAACCAGAACTGCCAACATTCTCACAAGGTTGGGAATCATTAAGCTGAACGAATGACAGACACTAAAGTATTTTTGAACATTTTCCCATTCCTTTACATCGAATACAGATTTTAGTAGATGGTAGTGTTCCCTCAAAAACATGTTCTGATACTCTTATAAATCTGATCATCATTTTATAGTTTTGATGAATTTGTTTTTTTTTTCTTCATTCATGGATGGATGATCTGAGTCACTTGTGGCCCAACAGTATTTGCATTTCTACTCCTCAGTGCTTAAAAAATATAAACATATCTGAATCCATTAGCGAGCTTCGATTTATGGCTTATAAGATTGTATTATTCTGAATAAATGATGCTGGATAAAAATCTAATAAATTTACATAATGGAATCTATAAATGTAACAGATTAACTGCATTAGTGTATTTGTTGCAGTAATTTACTTTTTCTTTTTAGATGGAAAAGAATGTTTTTAATTTTCCTTTAACAGATATTATTAATCTTGTTGACTTTGTGGCTAAACAAGTTGTCAGATCTATTTACCACTAAAGATAAAAATGTCTTGCATTTAAGCCTCTAGGGGGAAAATGCTACATGAATTTCTAAAAGATTGTTTTGAATATAAACAGATATATAGGAAATATTTAAAATGTATCAATGCGAAATAAAAATCATTACTATATTGCATTATTTCTAAGAACTAAAGCAAAAACCAATATAGTGTCAAAACAAAATGAAAACAAAAATTATACACTGTTACACAAGAACATTAACCTCATATTTTTAAATATGTAAACATAATTTTAAAGTGAAACTTTATTTTTCATAAATGAGGTTGAAAATAATCATTTTTGCCCTTATTGTTATCCAGTTGTGCAATAGTATGTCTATCTTACAATCACATTTCATTAAAAACTGTATTAATTTAGTTTCTGTTTTCTGAATTCTCAGAAACACATTTTCTTTGCTAAATAGTTACAGTTATAGTTCAGAAAACTGAAAAAAAAAATATATACGTATGACATTGAGTTCTAAACGACTTATTAAACATGAATAACTATTTTTGTGTTGGTCAAGATTTTAAATTATGGAATAAATATTTTTTAAGATAGAAGTAACTCAAATTAAAATTAAGTTTAAATGCAGTAGTTTAGGAAAGCTAATGGTGTGCTTCTATCATATACAAATAGTAAGATTGTTTAGATGGCATAGAAAGAATAAAGATTTTTACGATAAAATCCAATTGAGTTGAGAAAAACACAACCACATTCAGTTGAGAATGAGGATCAACAAAAATGTCATTTCTTTAATATTTTGCCCCAAATATGAAGGTATTAGAAGTTAGGATTGGTATACCAATAATTAATTAGGGAAAGTAAAATACATTTTTTAAAAGTTTTATTTATTTATTTGACAGACAGAAATCACATGTAGACAGAGAGGCAGGCAGAGAGAGAGGGGGAGGCAGGCTCCCCGCCAAGCAGAAAGCCCGATGTGGGGCTTGATCCCAGGACCCCGGGATCATGACCCGAGCTGAAGGCAGAGCCTTTAACCCACTGAGCCACCCAGGCACTCCTAGAATACCTTTAATAAAACCAAAATATTTTCTGTCTTTATGACATATATAACTCTCTCAGGCAGAAGTTATGACAAAATGATTTTGTGACTAAAGAATATAATAACACCCAATGTAACTTCAATCACTAATACAGAGGAGGAAATTTTATTTCTGAGCAAATATACACACACACACGTACATATATACATATACATACATGCAAACAATCTGTATTTGCTTTCTATTTCTGCAAAATAAATTACCACAAATGTAGTGGCTTAAAATAACACCCATTTATTATATCACAATTAGATAGGTCAGAAGTCTAGGTGACTCTGTGCAGCTTAGAATCTTATAAGGGAAAATTGCAGTTCTGGTCAACGTTGGCTCTTACCTGGAGATTTTTGGACACAGTCCCCCTCTAGTCTTATTCATTTTATGGAGAACCTGATTTTTGTTGTTTTAAGATGGAGGTCTCAAATTCCTTTCTGATTGTCACTTGTGTTCTTATTTCCTTTTTCACTGTCAGTTGTCGGTTCCTAGAAGCTGTCCACATTCCCAGTTACACGGCTCCCTCATAATTTATATATATATATATATATATGTATCTGAAATTCTCTTCTCCTTCATCTTTCTTGCTTCCATTTCTGTTTCTACTGTTAAAGGCCCATGCGATTATGAAGGTCCCACTAGGACAGTTTACCTATTTTAAGGTCATCCATTAGTAATAATCATTTCACCAGCAAATCTTTACAATGTAAGCAAACATATCCACACTCCCAGAGATTATTGTATGAGGCCTTCTGGGGGCTATCCCTATCAAATCTCTATGAAAATGCCAATGACATTTTTCTGGAAGTAGAAATAACAATCCTAAAATTTATATGAACCACAGAGGATACCAAATAGCCAATACAATGTCAATAATGAATAACAAAGCTGGAGTTAT
The DNA here is from genome assembly GCF_022355385.1 of Mustela nigripes. Lineage (NCBI taxonomy): Eukaryota > Metazoa > Chordata > Mammalia > Carnivora > Mustelidae > Mustela > Mustela nigripes. Next base: position 20,275,541 of record NC_081568.1, read on the forward strand.
ACTTCCTGATTTCAAAATATTAAACAAAGCCACAGTAATCAAAACAATATAGTAGTGGCATATAAACAAACAAATCACCAGAATAGAAAGCCCAGAAATAAATCCATATATAGATAGATAGATAGATAGATATAAATATATAGTTATATAGATATAGATGTATAGATATCTCACAAGGATGTCAGTACTATACCATGGGGAAAGAACAATTTCTTAAATAAATGGCTTTAGGAAAACTGGATATCCTCAAGAAAAGAATGAAATCAGACCATTATATTATACCATACCTAATATTAACTCAAAATAGAGTAAACATTTAAATGTAAGACTTGAAATTCTGAAACTCCTAGAGAAAAACATATTGTTCATAGCATTGATCTTAGCAATGCTTTCATGGCTAGGACACCAAAAGCACAGCCGAGAAATACAAAAATAGACAAGTGGAACTACATCAAAATAAAGCATTACTCCACAGCAAAGGAAAGGATCAACAAAGTGAAAGCTAATGTATGAAATGTGAAACGAATATTGCCAACCACATATCTGAAAAGAGTTAATTTCCAAAATAAATAAAGAACCCTTGCAATTTAATATTAAAACAAAACCCTGTGGGGAGTGCTGTGAAGTGTGTAAACCTGGTGATTCGCAGACCTGTACCCCTGTACATGTTTATTAACATTATATGTTAATAAAAAATTATAAAAACAAAACAAATAACCCAATTAAAAATAGATAATGGACTTGAATAGACATTTCTTCAAAGAAGACTTACAATTAGCCAAGAGATATATGTTCAACATCACTAGTCATCAAGGAAATGCAAATTGAAGGACACTGGACACCTATTAAGATGACCATTATCAAAATGAAAGAAAAAGAGTGAGCACATCCTTTCCAGCACTTAAAATAACAAGTGCTGGAAAGGATGTGGAGCAAATCAAACTGCTGTGCATTGTTAGTAGGAAGGTAAAATGATATAGTTGCTATGGAAAACTGGATGGAGATTCCTCATAAATTAAAAATATAAGTATCATATGTTCTGCAATCCCACTTCTGGGCATTTATCCAAAAGAACCGAAAACAGGTTCTCAAAGAGATATGCATATTCCCATGTTCTTTGCAGCATTATTCAGAAAAATCAAAGGCAGAAAGAATTGTCATTTCCATTAACAGAGAATTAAAGAAAAAATACATATATATGTACACACATACATATACATACATACTATGGAATACTATTCAGCCTTTTTTTTTAAGTTTTGATTTTTTTTTTTTAATTTATTTGACAGATAGAGATCACAAGTAGGCAGAGGAAAGCAGAGAGAGAGGAGGAAGCAGGCTTCCCCTGGAGCAGAGAGCTCCATCCCAGGGTCCTGAGATCATGACCTGAGCCAAAGGCAGAGGATTTAACCCACTGAACCACCCAAGCACCCCTCTAGTCAGCCTTTAAGAAAGAAGTCTTATCCCACACTACAACGTGGATGAAACTTGAACATTATGCTAAGTGAAATAAGTCAGGCAGAGAAGGATAAATGTAAGATTCCAATTATATGAGCCATCTAAAGTATTCAAACTCGTAAATTAGTAGAATGATGTTTTCCAGGGATTGGAGGAAATGGAAAATGGGGAGTTCTTTTGAATGGTTTAGAGTTTTATTCATGTAAGATAGACATATTTTAGAGGTCTGCTATATACATCTATGTGTATACAGGTAACAATAGCATACTGTATACTTAAAATTTTGTTAAGAACATAAATTTCATTTTACATGCTTTTCATCACACCACAATAAAAAGAATCAGTCAATCAAAAAGGATGAAATCTGGGGCACCTGTGTGGCACAGTGGGTTAAGCCTCTGCCTTTGGCTCGGGTCATGATCTCAGGGTCCTGGGATCAAGCCCCACGTCAGGATCTCTGCTCAGTGGGGAGCCTGCTTCCCCCCTCTCTCTCTCTGCCTACTTGTGATCTCTGTCTGTCAAATAAGTAAATAGATAATCTTAAACAACAACAACAAAAGGGATGAAATCCACATCCAGTATTTTAGTTCACTTCAAATCCCTTGTTATTTTTTTTTTGAAAAATAACCAGACATAGTCGCAGATAATTAATTACAAGTAAAAACTAACTTCAGAAAAGATAGATCTGATGGATACTGCCTTAGCCAAGTGACTCAATACTATATAAATACAACGGGACAGTTTAATATCTAGTATTTCCTCAGAATATATAAGAAGGACAGGATTTTGTATCACTTATCCTGTATCATTCCAAAAATGGAAAATCTATACCTGGTTATGAGAAAACAATCAGGTCATCTAAAATAATAAGCATTCTACCAAGCAAATTGTTTTGTACTTCTCACAAATGTCTATTTCATGAGAGAAAAGTAAGAGCACTAAGAAATTTCCAGCTTAAAGATCAAATAGCCCTAACAACTAAATACAAAATGAATAGTCATAGATCGTGTTCTAGATTGGGAGAAATGCTCTACAGCATATTATTGGGATAAGAGCAAAATTTGAGTATGGATCGTGATTTAGAAAATACCACTGTATCTGTGTTAGGCGACTATTAAATTTTCTGTGCTTTTGAAAAACAATGACTTTGGATCTGGGAAAGATCTTATGTTAAATTCATGGAAATATTTTCAAGTGGAAAAATAATATTTTTCTGTTTATTTAGAGAGAAATGAATGGAAGAGATAGATGATAGCTATCTTGTTGGAGGCCACGATAAGGCTTGAGACGAGGACCAAACCAGGCCCTGACCTTGTCTCCCTTTAAGTCCAAATACCTTAATAAAGGGTTATGGACAGGAAAGGTTGAGTAGCACTGAGAAAGGGTCTGTGCTATGTGTCGTGCGCTCGCCTACGTGACTTCCCACACATATTCCCTACAGAAGGGAACAATATGGTCCTTGTTGTTCCTGTACCTCCCATAATCCACTTCCTGGTTGATTGTAACTTCTTGTATCAATAGTAGCTAATGGCATTATCCCTGACTACCTACCTGGCATCACGAAATTTGTTTGTAGTTAATGTAAAACTTGTTATAGGAACTTGCGGTTACTCCTTCTATTGTGATCTGCCTTATAAATGCTTGTAAGATGTGGAATAAAATCGGCACTGTTGGACATCCTCCTCAGTGTTTCTCCTGCCCCCATCTCTTTGTCTCTTAATTTCTTTTCACCATCCTCTTACCCTCACTTTCCTGGTTGATTTGTCGCCCTGGCCGCGACACTATCTAGATTGGTAGAGCATATATAACAAAATATTAACCATTGGGGGATCTAGATGAAAGATACACAGATTTACTTGCACTATTTTCCCACATATTTGTATAAAAATAGATAAAACAAATAAACAAAAACTACTCAGACATTGTAAACCACAAATATCTCTGTGTTATATACATTGTGATTCAAAACAACATTCCTCATCACAGAAGTACTGCTGATGTAGAAGATTATTGGAAGCTTCACCATGATACTACTTAACAGGGCAGAGAGAGAAATGAACAATGTCTTAACCTTGTGATGGAGATAATAAGCGGTATTGTAGCATGGACAAAACTTAGTAGTACTGCATATGAACATAATTATAGTGCAGAGCAACAAGAATTTTATTCTTGAAAGAAAACATTCAAATTTACAAATATTACCAAGTAGCCCTTCTGATCTTCATTTTGACAAACTTTCATTATGAGCATGTTATGACAGCTTGTAGGAGCATAGGCTATTGAGTCAAACACTGCAAGTACTGGAAAATGCCCTGGGGCTAATTGTGTCATCTTTTTTTTTTTTTCAATTTTAACTTTTTAAAAAATGTTTATTGTGTTATGTTAGTGACCATACCATACATCATTAGTTTTTGATGTAGTGTTCCAAGATTCATTGTTTACATATAACACCTAGTGCTCCATGCAATACATGCCCTCCTTAATACCCACCACCAGGCTTATCCATTTATTGAAATATAAATATACATAGAAGAAAGTATAAGTAAAGGTGCAAAATAGGTTATATACCTCAAATAATCAGAGATTAAAGACACACACACACACACACACTAAAACTCTAAAATAAAAGTTTTAAAATTAAGTTTGAACTGCATTGTGTTTGGCTTGAAGCAAAGCCCTTGGAGCAATACTTTTTTGGGAAGTGCAAAATCTATGCAGGGGAAGTGAAGAAAAAAGAAAGTCAGTCTTAAATGGATTGGAGGCCATAACGAGTGATGCATTCCAGGTGACTGCTGCCTCACAAAGAGACATAACATGTCTCCTTAGCCAAGCGGGACATCATTGGACAGAGGTAGAGAAAGAAGTCTTGCACTCTTCCATTAGACAACATGATGGAGAAGACATGTTTTGCAGTTCCCTTTTGTCTCCCACCCCCACTGGTTGACAGTTGTTCATCAGGCAATTGTTGCTCCTGGAATTTGGGCTTATATTACTTTTCCCTCCATAGCTGCCAAGAAGCCAGATCCCAGTCCTTGTATTGCTGTGGTTCATCAGATTCTACAAACAATTGGTATAGTTGGAGAGTTGGAATGTCTTAGAGGAAGCAGATGGACCTGAGATTAATAGGTTACCTTACGCAAAAAAATCAACATAATTGAAGGTAACGAAATCTAAATCAGTGCATAAGATGGATCTAATACATAACAGAAAAATAAAAAAGTGCAGCTAAAACACGATAGGGAAAAGATACATAATAAGGAAAGTACAGTTCCTGGTCATAAAACAATTGAAAAATCTTTCAAACTAGATTAAGAAAAAGAAATCTTCTATATAAACTTTCTGTCAAATAGGATAACAGAGACATAAAAGGGTCATGATTGGGAAGGGTTGATGAATGAGGACTTATGGGGCTTATTAGTGGAAATCATGTATAAAATATACAGAGATTGGTGGTTCAGAGGTTGCTGTAGCAGCTCCATGGTGATTCTTGTTGTGGAAACATCTTCATGTTTCTTGTGCTTCGGTTTTTTTGAAAGTTTTGGATTTGTGAGTTTATAGTTCTGATCAAATTTAGACATTTTTTGGTTATTATGTTTCTAAATATTTATTTTGTTTCTCTGTCTTCTTTTGATATTCCAATTACACATGTACTCCAATTATACAGGGTATTTGAACATATCCCATTGCTAACTGATTCTCTGTTCATTATCTTTTACTTTCTGTGATTAATTTTGAACTAGTTTCTATCACTATATCTTCATGATAATCTTTTTTTTTGTAATCTCTAATTTGCTGTTAATATCAACCAATATATTTCCTCTCTATTTTTTTAGTTTTCATCTCTACTGCCTTGATTTGTTTTATATATTCCATACCTATACTAAACATGTTCAATATTTTGTCTGGCTTTTTGAACATATGAAACAGGTTATAACAATTTTAACAGCATTTTCAGTCATGGCCTGTTTCAATTTATTTGCTTTTTTTTTTCTTATACGGGATATGTTTTTCTCCTCTTTATGCATGTCTGGTAAGTTTTGATCAGATGGCAGTTACTATGAGTTTTGCACCTTTTTAGTTCCATGGCATTTTTTTTCTTTTATTCCATTAAGTGCTATTGAACTTCATTTTAAAGTGACCTTATGTTGCCTGGAAACTGATTCTTTTGAATTTTGCTTTTAAAGTTTGTTAGGTGGGACCAGAACAGGCTGTAGTCTAGGTCTAGTTATTCCCCTCTGAGATCCTTCTGAATGCTCTACCCAGGGGCATAATCACGAGCTTTCCTAAAATTCCCTAATTTTTATGGATGTTCATTCCCTCAAATCAGGGTAGTTGCCTCACATGCCTGTATTGATCTATACACTGCCAACTACTTTAGGGAGACCTGCTGTAGATCTTTAGATTTCTCTCTGCTCATTTCTCTCTTCTCTGGCACTCTGCTTTGCAAACTCAAGTACGCTTCTCTCCCTGCAATCTGTTACATAGCCTCACTTCGGGAATCTGTCAGGCTTTGACTCAGTTCTTCTTCCTGCTTTATGATTTTCTTTTTGCTCTCCTGTCTTATGATCTTGAAGTACTCACAGGGCAATAGCCTGGGGCAGTTGCAGGGCTCACATTATTTGTTTCCATCCTAGATCAGTGTCCTCCATTGTCTCACTGCCAATGTCTTGAAAATGTTATTTTAATAGATATTCACCCTATGTTTTTGAATTAAACTAGATAATCATGGAAGACTGCTAAGATGGATTGTATATTTTAACCTCTAATGGAAATGCCTTTACTGAAGCATTTGATTGCTATTTCTTTACCATTGATTGATAAAAAAAAAAACCCTAAAAGATGAATTGCTTTTCAATAGAAAAAAATGTGTCAATGTAAATGTGTAGATCTTTTTTTTGTCAATGTAAATCTTTTACCTTTACTATTATCTTTATGAGGACCCATATTAAAATCTCACAAAATCTTATTTAAAAATCACAATATAATGAAGAATAGGACTCATTTCTATAAATCTACTGGTATTGATATAGTCATTTCTGTGACTTTTTTTTTTTTTTTTTTGCACTACCTAAAAGTATAGGTCCAAATGTGTAATTTGGGAAATGATCTCTCTTCATCTTATTTTTCTGGTGACTACTTTTCTAATGACTATATTTACTAGTTGTGCAAATATCAGTGGTTTTGATCAAATTAAATAAGTAGATTAAAACAAAGGGGTAGACAGATTGGTAGTTTTTTTTTTCCCTGAATTTCCTAAACTGCATGTTTTTCCTGCCTAGTTCAATAATCTCCACTTGATACTTTTAGACATATTTCATTCTATATAATTAATTTCTTATAGGCCTACAAGTGGAATCGGCCAGAACAAACTTACCTAACAAATTTTAAGATTTGCCTCCTTTTCCTCAGCCATATCCTGCTGTTCCTCATCCCTCTGTATGACAGTGGGAGTGCACTGAAGGATTGCACCAAATGATGCACTGATGAGAGAAGAATTAAAGTCATTCAATTATTGAATATTTATGGAGGATCAAATATGTGCCAGCAAATGTGCTGTCTTACGGAGATGTAACCCTGAACTTGACAAGTATCAGTCTGCCTTCACAAAAATCCATTATCAAAATGTATTGCTTTAGTTTTCTCCTGAAATTTCAAGCCATAGACAATGCAGTGGATAGTTATGACACTGAAAAAAGTAGGACATATGCTTTAATTTAATGGTTTATTTCTTAAGTTTTTAAAAATATGAAAAATTGGGGCAACTGAGTGGCTCAGTGGGTTAAGCCTCTGCCTTCGGCTTAGGTCATGATCTCAGGGTCCTGGGATCGAGCCCCGCATCAGGCTCCCTGCTCAGCGGGGAGCCTGCTTCCCTCCTCTCTCTGCCTACTGGTGATCTCTTTCTGTCAAATAAATAAAATCTTTAAAAAAAATAAAAATATGAAAAATTATGTAATTGCAAAATTTACCTATAAGAATGTACATTGATGTGATGATTATATAAACTTATTTTGCCAGTATAAACCTAAAGAAGCCTCCTATTCAAAGGGAGAAGCTATTGAAAAGGAAATCAGATATAATTGTCAAAAAGTTAAACCTAAATAGTAATGTCACAACTCAACAGGTTGACTAATTGTCATATTAAAATATAGAGAGATATAGGCTAAATCAACTGAAAATCAGGAAGATAGGTTTGGAGTGAAGAGAGGAAGCAGCAGAAAGTTGGAAATGATATTATTAAGGCCTAGTTTGCCCAAGGGTTGCCTAGATTAGAGAAAAGTTTTATAATTTTAGAATAATTTAAAAATTTAGAATGAAAATAGTTTTACAAGTAAGGAAAAATATTGTATATTATTATTTTTTTTAACTTAGGATTTTTATTTAATTATTTGTAAGTTTTCTTGGGCATTTGCATTTTTTAAGAACATATCACACTGGTACATAAAAAAGGAACTAAATGTGTAACTTCTAAAACTTCATTCACATTCATTTCTTTTTTAATATAATTTTTTATTTTTTATAAACATGTATTTTTATCCCGAGTGGTACAGGTCTGTGAATCACCAGGTTTACACACTTCACAGCACTCACCAAAGCACATACCCTCCCCAATGTCCATAATACCACCCCCTTCTCCCAAACCCCCTCCCCCCAGCAACCCTCAGTTTGTTTTGTGAGATTAAGAGTCACTTATGGTTTGTCTCCCTCCCAATCCCATCTTCTTTCATTTATTCTTCTCGTACCCACTTAAGCCCCCATGTTGCAACACCACTTCCTCATATCAGGGAGATCATATGATAGTTGTCTTTCTCCACCTGACTTATTTCGCTAAGCATGATACGCTCTAGTTCCATCCATGTTGTCGCAAATGGCAAGATTTCATTTCTTTTGATGGCTGCATAGTATTCCATTGTGTATATATACCACATCTTCTTGATCCATTCATCTGTTGATGGATATCTAGGTTCTTTCCATAGTTTGGCTATTGTGGACATTGCTGCTATAAACATTCGAGTACACGTGCCCCTTTGGATCACTACGTTTGTATCTTTAGGGTAAATACCCAATAGTGCAATTGCTGGGTCATAGGACAGTTCTATTTTCAACATTTTGAGGAACCTCCATGCTGTTTTCCAGAGAGGTTGCACCAGCTTGCATTCCCACCAACAGTGTAGGAGGGTTCCCCTTTCTCCGCATCCTCGCCAGCATCTGTCATTTCCTGACTTGTTGATTTTAGCCATTCTGACTGGTGTGAGGTGATATTGCATTGTGGTTTTGATTTGTATTTCCCTGATGCCGAGTGATATGGAG
>NC_081568.1:20284406-20301335 GCF_022355385.1 Mustela nigripes
GCAGCATCTGTCATTTCCTGACTTGTTGATTTTAGCCATTCTGACTGGTGTGAGGTGATATTGCATTGTGGTTTTGATTTGTATTTCCCTGATGCCGAGTGATATGGAGCACTTTTTCATGTGTCTGTTGGCCATCTGGATGTCTTCTTTGCAGAAATGTCTGTTCATGTCCTCTGCCCATTTCTTGATTGGGTTATTTGTTCTTTGGGTGTTGAGTTTGCTAAGCTCTTTATAGATTCTGGACACTAGTCCTTTATCTGATATGTCGTTTGCAAATATCTTCTCCCATTCTGTCAGTTGTCTTTTGATTTTGTTCACTGTTTCCTTTGCTGTGCAAAAGCTTTTGATCTTGATGAGATCCCAATAGTTCATTTTTGCCCTTGCTTCCCTTGCCTTTGGCGTTGTTCCTAGGAAGATGTTGCTGCGGCTGAGGTCGAAGAGGTTGCTGCCTGTGTTCTCCTCAAGGATTTTGATGGATTCCTTTCGCACATTGAGGTCCTTCATCCATTTTGAGTCTATTTTCGTGTGTGGTGTAAGGAAATGGTCCAAATAATAAAATCATGAATGAAAGAGGAGAGATCACAACTAACACCAAAGAAATACAAAGTATTATAAGAACATACTATGAGCAACTCTACGGCAATAAATTTGACAATCTGGAAGAAATGGATGCATTCCTAGAAACATATAAACTACCACAACTGAACCAGGAAGAAATAGAAAGCCTGAACAGACCCATAACCAGTAAGGAGATTGAAACAGTCATTAAAAATCTCCAAACAAACAAAAGCCCAGGGCCAGACGGCTTCCCGGGGGAATTCTACCAAACATTTAAAGAAGAACTAATTCCTATTCTCCTGAAACTGTTCCAAAAAATAGAAATGGAAGGAAAACTTCCAAACTCATTTTATGAGGCCAGCATCACCTTGATCCCAAAACCAGACAAGGATCCCACCAAAAAAGAGAGCTATAGACCGATATCCTTGATGAACACAGATGCGAAAATACTCAACAAAATACTAGCCAATAGGATTCAACAGTACATTAAAAAGATTATTCACCACGACCAAGTGGGATTTATTCCAGGGCTGCAAGGTTGGTTCAACATCCGCAAATCAGTCAATGTGATACAACACATCAATAAAAGAAAGAACAAGAACCATATGATACTCTCAATAGATGCTGAAAAAGCATTTGACAAAGTACAGCATCCCTTCCTGATCAAAACTCTTCAAAGTGTAGGGATAGAGGGCACATACCTCAATATCATCAAAGCCATCTATGAAAAACCCACCGCAAATATCATTCTCAATGGAGAAAAACTGAAAGCTTTTCCGCTAAGGTCAGGAACACGGCAGGGATGTCCATTATCACCACTGCTATTCAACATCGTACTAGAGGTCCTAGCCTCAGCAATCAGACAACAAAAGGAAATTAAAGGCATCCAAATCGGCAAAGAAGAAGTCAAATTATCACTCTTCGCAGATGATATGATACTATATGTGGAAAACCCAAAAGACTCCACTCCAAAACTGCTAGAACTTATACAGGAATTCAGTAAAGTGTCAGGATATAAAATCAATGCACAGAAATCAGTTGCATTTCTCTACACCAACAGCAAGACAGAAGAAAGAGATATTAAGGAGTCAATCCCATTTACAATTGCATCCAAAACCATAAGATACCTAGGAATAAACCTAACCAAAGAGACACAGAATCTATACTCAGAAAACTATAAAGTACTCATGAAAGAAATTGAGGAAGACACAAAGAAATGGAAAAATGTTCCATGCTCCTGGATTGGAAGAATAAATATTGTGAAAATGTCTATGCTACCTATTGTATATTATTTAGTTTAAAATATTCTATTTACTCTTTCTGGTTGTGAGACTTAGTAATGAATAAGAATAAATCACTTCTACCCTCCAAGATCATGCATTATAGTAGGGAAGACAGCTACTGATAACCCTTTATTTTGAATGAATGTGTTAGGTGGACAAAAACAATTTTCTCATTTTCTTTTGAAATATGAATTTTTTTCTTCAAATTTTTAATAACTTGAAAACAAGGAACTTGTAAGAAAGTTGATTATTTGCCACTGTTGATTTCTGTGAAAAAAAAACTATTTTATTTATATATTGACTTGATAATATGTTGGTTTACATGAAGACTTTTTTTGGTTTATGTTTCATTTCTAAATACTTATCACAAGATAGTAGATAATTAAACTTTTATTTCTCAGTTCATCTTTATTTGTATCATTTATCTTACCATCGTAACTCAGGGTTGAATATCACGGTCTTTGTTTTCCATTGAGTTCCCATTGTGTATTACTACAGAATACCCTAAACAAGACAGAGATGCACAAATTTGGGGTACACACACACACACACTCACACACTAAGAATTATCCTCGAAGAGTCATCTCATTTGCATGTCTACTTTGTCATGTCTAAACATATAACCATACTCCAATTTTGTACTTTCCTATGATATTTTCTTTGAATGTATGTGTGCACTTATCATTGAGAAGGAAACCCATTTAAACAAAACAAACAAACAAAAAGGCATATTACATTGAATTCTTTAAGTACACATTTTGGACCACCAAAGATCCCTGCATGAGAAAGTAATTGCTCTTTGTGTTTAAACAATTCCATGCTGTGTTTTACAGCACTCAAAATACATTTCAGAAGCTTGACTTCGGGAGTACTGAGAGGAAGCATGGTGTCAACTAGCAGGTGTAAAGTGATAAAGTGTTGGACAGAGGCGCCCCAGATGCAGAAGGCTGGGATCTGATTGGAATGGTGTTTTCCTGTTTCAATTTAGAAAACAAGAAAAATGGAGATGTTAGGAATTAATATCTTTGCTAAGATCAGTAACTTCAACTCTTAAATTCTCCTATTTTATTATTTTATCTAAATATCTAAAATCTCCAAAGAAAGAAGGATCCAGGGCACTTGGGTGGCTCAGTCAGTTAAGCATCTACCTTTGCCTCAGGTCATGATCCCAACCAAGCTCCTGGGATGCAGCCCCAGGTAGGGAATCTCTGCTCAGCAGTGAGTCTGCTTCTCCCTCTGCCTGCCGTGCCCCATGCTTGTGTTCTCTCTCACTGTGTACCAAATAAATAAATAAAATATTTAAAAAATGGGGGAGGGAGAAAGAAAAGATCCAATAACAAAAATCATGGAATTAAATGTAGAATATTGTGTTAAAATAATAAAAATAGATTATCTCTTCAAAGTACCGATTTTAGTTCCTTTGAGTATATATACAGAAGACAGAATACTGAATCATATGGTAGTTCAATTTTAAATTTTTTGAGTAACCTTCGTACTGCTTTCTATAAGGGCTATACCAATTTATGTTCTCACCAACAGTATATACAAAAGTTTTATTATCTCCACATCCTCACCAACACCCTCTATATTTTATTGACTTATTTTTAAGTTTTTTGATTGTAGCCATTTTAACAGGTGTAAGGTGATGTATCACTGTGGTTTGGATTTGTTTCCCTGATGATTAGTGGTGTTGATTGTGTACCTACCTGTTGCCCATTTGTATGTAACTGTGTGAGAGGATATGTTCATTAGTTTGACTGTACTAATCATTTCATTATGTATATGTACAATAAGTCATGCAGTACACGTTAAATACAGATTTTTTGAAGTTAAATAATAGTTTAAAATATAAAATAAAATAAAAAATAAAGACAATAATGATATAAATGATGATATATTGTCTCACTGTCACTACAATTTATCAAGGAGTTTACTTATGCCATGTAATCCACATCATCATTTCATTTATTTTTCTTTTTTTTTTTAAAGATTTTATTTATTTATTTGACAGAGAGAGATTACAAGTAGGCAGAGAGGCAGGCAGAAAGAGAGGAGGAAGCAGGCTCCCTGCTGAGCAGAGAGCCCGATGCGGGACTCGATCCCAGGAACCTGAGATCATGACCTGAGCTGAAGGCAGCGGCTTAACCCACTGAGCCACCCAGGCACCCTCATTTATTTTTCAAAATAACTTCATGAGGTTGACATTAGTTCTATATCAGATGTGGAAGAATAGAAGCCTAGGGCATTTAAGAAACCTAATTTAAAGAAAAAGAAAAGAAAAGAAACTTGATATAGACTCACAAAAATTTAAGACACCAAAAGTAACTTTTTGCCTGTGCAGATTAGATGGGTTAAAATAACTAAACCCCTTTTCTATTGTTTTTACACAAAATATTCCATGATCTATGTTTCTGAGTCAAATATCCTTTGGTTATATATATATATATATATATATATATATATCAAGCTTATTTTTTTGAAGGGAAAAAAAAGAGCTGGGAATATTCCCTGAACTATGTTTTTATTAGAAATTATATCATGTACCAAAGTTTTTGAAGGAATAACATAGCAGATGGGTTGAGTCATAAATGTGTTTGTTTCATAATGTAAACAGGGAATCTATTCAGCACAGACTGTGACAGATACCCTTTCACTCAGAATACTAAGCAGGATAGATACTCTACACTTTTATGAATATTTGGGGATTTGCTTTTCAGTCAGCAAGAGCATCAGTGTGAAGTATTACTTGGCCTTACATTTAGTAAATAATTCACAGACAGGAGAGTCTTTACTTGGATATTGTCTGTTCTGTGCCTCCTACACTCCTACAGACCCTAAACCTTTTGCTTAATGTCACAGAGAAAACAATTTATTTTGAGAAAAAATTTAAATCAATATATCTCTAAAAAAGGATTTGAATCAATGTCTCTACCTAAGTGATAAAGAAAAAAATAATGTTTCCTAATATGGAATTAATTAGCTAGTAAGTATCTGATAAAATGAGAAAAAGTTGCAAAGTAGGAAAGCAATTTTGTTTCTTGTTTTATTTAAAATTGATCTTTGTTATAATAATCTTATAATTCACTTTTTATGTAATAGTAGAATTCTTACAAGGTCTTTAAGACAAACATTTACAGAATTTGAATTGTGATTTTATCTGGTTTCCTGGATATTACCATCAGGAAAAAATATTGATATGTCCATCTATGATTTATAAAATGCACTTCACCTCTCTGGCAGTAGGGATTGAAATGACAAAAACCAATATCCAGAGGGGTGACAGTAATAACCAGAATCTGGATTAGAAATCCCCAATGCCGTTTACTTACCAGAGGTATCAGCATGGTGTAATCTTGGTTTGAGAGAAGTAATAGCAGCAGGGATGTCCCTGAAATGGGTGAGAAGAGAGGGAAGAAGGAAATTTAATGTCTGCAAACCACAGAATGGAAAGGTGGTCAGAGAAAAGGCTATAGCAACAGCAACTCATTTGGCAATTTGGTAGTAGACTGCTCAGCAATGCAAAATCAAGGAAGGAAGAGCTGGAAAAAGTATCTAAAATACATAAGTTGATATCTTTATTATATCTTTAAATGTTTACAGTTTAGGATATTAATTCTTATTGACAAAGAAAGTCACTTATTCTTGATTTGTATCTCCTAAACCATCATTTCCCAAAATTTAGTGTGACTAAAAATGACTTGGAGAACTTGGTATAACATAGAATCTTTGAAGATTCTGAAGGAGTAGAACTTGAATAGGGTGCAATAATTTGCATTTCTAGCCAACTCATAGTTGGAGTTTATGTTATTTATAGATGCAGTAGGCAGAATGATCCCCTAAAGATGTAGACATCTAATTCTTGGAATCTGTGAATATGTTCTGTCACTTGGCAAGGAAGAATCAAGGTTATAAGTGGAATTAAAGTTGCTAATCATCTCACTTTAAATGAAGGATATTATCTAGATTTAGCCATGTGGACACATTGTAATCACAAAGATTCTAAAGTGGGGAAGAGGGAGGTAGAAGAGTCAGAAAAAAAAAAAAAAAAAGATGACATCATGAGAAAGACTAGACTGGCCCTAGCTAACTTTGAAGATTAGAGAGCTAAGGATCCAAAGAATATGGGCAGCCTCTAGAGTTAGGAGAGGCAAGGAAATGTATTCTTCTCTAGAACCTCCAGAAAGGAATGCATCCCTGCCAGTGCCTTGACTTTAACAACAGCAACAACAACAACAACAACAAAACAACAAAAAACTTTAGAATCCATAGTAGGTTCTTATAACTTTCTAGTAGTGCCAATATCTTAGGCAGCATATTATAATATTTTAAATACGTTATTAGAAAATAATTCCTTTAGATTCATGTCACTAAATTTGGCTTGCATATAAATGTCATTGAGAAAAAAATGGAAATAATTTACAGTAAAGATTATGCATGTATCCTTCTTAGGTCTGTCATCCTGATTCTGGAAAGTTGAACAATATCTAGAATCAATAAATCATAGGAAGGTGGATCTGGTTTGGAATGGAGGTCCAAGAAAAAAGAGAAAATTATTTAATGAGCATCTGTAACCTATTGATTAGATGCTATTTCTCTATTCATAGTTCATTAACTGAGTGAACAAACATATATTTCAGGCACTATTTTATGAGATTGAGGAGGAAGAATCAAAAATAGAAAAAATTTCTCTACTAAGACATCTTACATTCAAATAAAGGATACAAATATTAAAACATATTGCTTGAAATATAGAAATGAAAAAAATAATTCAGGGAAGATAGTATAGGAAGTAAGAATGTTTATTTTTAAAATAGTGTTAGGAAAAACCACTCCAATAGAAATCATATTAGAATAAATACACAAATTAAGTTAGAGAATAAGCCATGTAGATAACTAGGAAAATCAAGTTTCATTAAAGGGGATACTAATATCCTGAGTTGTGTCCATTCCTGCAGTTTTCTAGTAAAAACAAAACAAAACAAAAACACAGAAGATTGATAAGGAAGAAGACAGAGCAAGTGAGAGTCTGAGAAGTAGAAAGACACCTGAGAGTTAATGAAAGGTCAGTTGATGTAAGGTCTTGTCAATCATTATAAAGACTTTGGTGGAAAGTCTTTGACATAGAAATTCAATTAAGGATTTTGAATGGAGAAATAGCAGTTTATATATGGGGGTTTTCTCTGGATGTTTCATTGAGAATAAATTAAAGGGGAAGAAGAATTGAAGCAGGGAGAATGTTTAAGATGCCATTGAATAATCTAATCAGAATATGATGGCTTGGGCAAGATTTTAATATTGAGAGTAATAATATATGGTTGGATTCTGGATACATTTTTGAGGATAAAACCGAGAAGGGGTGCTATAGGTTAAATACAGGTTATGAGAGAGAAAGAGAAAGGTCAAGGATGCCAAATTATTTTGGCTGAGCCATTGGAGGAGTAGGAGATGGAGATGATGGCAGGAGAGACAGGGGAAGATTTGGAGGTCCATTTTGTATTTGCCATGTTTCAGATGCTAGTTTGACATGGGATCAGAGACCTTGAATAGGCAGTTGGATATATGAGACTGGAATTCAGAGAAAGTTTCACTCTGGAAATGTAAATTTGAATCAGTGTATTGATATTATTGTAGGAGTGAGCTCTTCAACCCCCCTAAAGATAGAATTAGCAAAATAAACTAAGAAGAGAACTAAGTAATACTGAAGAATGACGTGTCCTGGAATACAAGCAGGTAAAAACATTTCAGGTAAAATGAAAACTGAGAAATAGATTGTGGATTTCACCATTTAAACATTATTTGTTAATTTGCCAAGAGCAATTTCAGTGTACAGGGGATGAAATTCTCTCTAGATGGAATTTAAGACAAATACAAGAATTTTGAAACTGCAAAGACAATATTTTTATGGGATATTTTATCTCAAAAGAAGAGGAAAAATAGATTCATAGTTGGAGTTAAAGTTAGGTCAATTTTTTTCTTAGATATGAATAAAGATACATCATACTTGTAAGATATGAGAATAAAAGAGAGGGAAAACTGCATATGCGTGAGAAAGGAGATAGAGTTTCTGTATCAGTATCTTTGAGTAAGTATTAAAGGATGAGATCTAATTCACAGGTGAAAGGGTTGAGCATATTTGAAGTAGGGAGCAGTGCTTCCATAGCATCTAGTATGAAAGAAAACTACATGCATAGATAGCTGCATGAAGAAGGGTAGCTCAATGGTTAGGAATTTGTAGACTTCTAAAATTATTATTATAGTGTCATCAGCTGAGAATGAGGGAAGTAGAGCAGGTATCAAATACATTGTTTGGAAATTTATATATTAAATCTTACTCTGTAGACATACTGGTTGTAGAACAACTAACAATCCAGTATTTGCATTCCTTCTGATATCTCTCTGCCGAGTGATTTTCCAACTTAAGAGATGGTTTAAGCAGAAAGTTGTTGTAGTTGAAAGATGATAGATTTACAAATGAAGCGGACTGACTTTTATTAATATCCAATATTTTCTACTTATTTACTCTGTGATTTTTGAGCTTTATTTTTAATTTGTAAAGTGAAGAGACATACAGTCAAATAGATTCATTCATATATTTTTGGTAAAGGTTGAAACTGTCCGAAAAACCAAACTAAACTTGAAAATTGGCAAAAGATATTACTGAATGCTCTTTCCGTAAAGTATAAGACTGACACCTTTGATTTATTTTCTATTTATTAAACCATTTTTCACTTTTGTCTTGAAGAAAAGATAACCCTAAAAGTTACATTTGTTGCTATTTAAGATATTAATCAATTTTGTATCCTTAAGATATTAATTAACTTTGCAATCAATTTTGAGTCTATAATTCTTAGCTTAGCATTTATTTATAAATTATGTATAAGGACCAAACTCCTCAGGTGATCATTGAACTGGTTTTAACTTACTTCTTAGTTCCATCATTAATTAATCAGGTGAAAGATTTTGGCATTTATTTATTTTAAATTTGCTTGACCACTATATGTTTAAATTTTTTAAATGTATACTTTAACAAATATAATTGTCTGACATGATATTCAACTGCCTACCTAGTCTACTCCCATATTTATCCCTGTCATAGTCTTTAACTTCTTCCACTGAAGAAAAATAAACATACAGTTGAGTATTTCTTCTTCATATCATATCTTCTTACTATCTTAATACGTGGATAATTTTAGTTTATACTTGAAAAAGTTTTGGCAGTTTCTCCTGGTAATATATTACCAGTTTCTCCTTGTAATATATTACAAATATTCAAACTGTACTTACAATGGGAACAGTGGTTTGCTGGGAAGTTTACTGGATTTAGTAAATGATAGAAGTTGTCAGCAGCATGAGTAGGTTATTTTGATGGCTTGAATATCAATATATTTATCTATAAGATGATAAAAAATAACCCCCCTATTTTTCTCTAAATAAATAACACAACAGTTTCTGCCTACATTAAAACATGTTTGAATTCTACTTTGAAAGTTCTAAAATTGTGCATGTAACCATGCTTATCATAAGTACTACTATTTATTTATGCTACTAAAATTTAAATCAAATTAATTTAACTTAAATTATTTAATTCATTAATTATTAACAAATCATTAATTTATTTTATTAAATTAAATTAAATTAATTTTTATTTAATTAAATTAATTGAAAATCCTAGTGAAAACTCCTAAACCCTGTTTCAAGCTTGAACAAAACCAAAATTCAACAGCTTTATATGTAAACAGCACAACTGACATAGCACTTTACACCTCAATCTCTCCTTTTTTCTTTTTTTTAAATTTAATTTAATTTGTGTGTGTTCCAAATTTCATTGTTTATGCAGCACACCCAGTGCTCCATGCAATACATGCCATCCTTAATGCCCACCACGAGGCTCACCTAACTCTCCACATCCCTCCACTCCAAAACTCAGTTTGTTTCTGAGTTCATAGTCTCTCGAGGTTTGTCTCCCCCAACAATTTCCCCCAACTCACTTCTCCTCTTCATCTCCCAATGTTCTCCGTGTTATTCCTTATGCTCTACAAGTAAGTTAAAACATAATAGACTCGCTCTGCTTGACTTATTTCACTCAGCACAATCCCTCCTCTTTCTACACAATTGCTCTCAATTAATGCTTTCTCCATCGTCCACTTCAGAATCCTGAGTCAGTCTTCATCCCTACCTGTTCTTATGCATAAACATCTAGTGGTGCAGGGCCTACAAATAAGATTAAATATTATGTGCTGCCTTGAAAATCTAGTAAAGTTCGAAGGGGCTAAATGGCCTAAGCCTCTCTTCTCTTATGGATAAGATTCCCTAACCAAACAACCCTCCTGATCACACAGGCTGGGCACAATGGCTACTTATTCCTTAGCATCAAATTTAATTTTCTGCCAACTCTCAGAATTATTCAAATAACTCAGTCACATCCTTCCCCTGGTTACTACAAAGTTTGCTTCCTGCAGGCCCTTCTTGTTCAGTGTGCTCTAGAGTTAAACCCTGATGAGGCCCTATGTGACACAGTGTCCTCTGCCACCTGGCTGTTAAGTGTATGTGACTGATAACCAGGTGTCAATCCCATCTGTCCAACGTCAGGTGTTTTGTGTTCAGCCATCCCCATAAACTATGGCAGGAATCTTTCCCTTTTCCCTTAATGGAGCAAAAAGGAAACAAAACACATCTGTCCATTAATGAAGTGTTTCATTTTCTTTCTTTTTTCTCTTTTTCATGGATTTATGCATGTATCCATTTATTCACCCAATACATACTTGGTTCTATTCAAGCTTCTATGCATCTGAAAAATAATTGGTAATTTGTCTCTGCTGGACAAATTCCTAAACATTCTTTCTGAACTATTTCCTAAATGTATCTTTTCTAACTTTTTTACAATCCTACATTAATTCAGTCCCTATACATTTTAAAAATGTATTTTTTTAAAACACACAGACAAGACTAGAGGGAAATGATGAAAACTCATGAAACTATGATCTTGCTTAACCACATGATAATATACACTGATTCATTCAGTGTGTTTTCATTGAACCCCTATGCTTTGCCAAGAATTATTATAATTCTTAAAGACAGTGCAACAAGAATAGAAGTAAAACAAAACACAATATAAAACTAAAAGCAAAATAAAATTTTTAAAAATCACTGTTAAAAAAATCACTGTTGTCAAACTGAGGGTCTTGGAGGGGCCTGGGGTGAGGGATGGGTGACCAGGTGGTGGGTATTAAGGAGGGCACGTATTGCATGGAGCACTGGGTGTGGTGCATAAACAATGAATGCTGGAACACTGAAAAAATAAAATAAAAATTTTTTAAAATGAAAAAAAAATCACTGCTGTCATGATTATATAGGGGTAGTGACATAGAAAGTAAATAACAAGTGGATAAAAAAAGAGAAACATATAGTGCATGACTAGGAAATAAGTTCTCTAAAGAAAAAGAAAGTAGGGTCAGAAGATATGGAATGAAGTAGGGATAAAACTTGATTTAGGGTAGTCAATAAATCTTTTGATTAAGTTGTTTTGAGGCTGAACTTTATAAGTTTTAAGAGAATGATTTTAACAAATACATGAAAAAAGAGAATCAAGCCAACATTTTCAAAAACTACTCACTTGGCATGGCCAAGAATCGGAGGGGGGGCAGTATGTTTGGGGCAGAGTGGCCAGAGTTAACAGATGATGAGGTCAGAGGAAAAAAAAAAAAAAAAAGATGGTCAAATTATATTGGATGTTGGGAGCAAAATTAAGGTCTTTGATCCTAAGAAGTTTGGAAATCCATTACAGGGTTTGAGCAGGGAATTGGAATGAATATATTTACATTTAAGAAGGAACTCTGCTTGCTTATAGAAAATAGTTTATAGAGCAGAGAAAGATGAAAGCAGGGAGACAAATTAGGAGACTACTGTAAAAGCCCAGGTGGAAAGTGATGGCCACTTGAAATATGATGATAATTACTGAATTATTCTGATACAAATGAGGAACTGATCTGGCAAAAAAAAAATTCACTTTCAGAATTGTATTTAAGAATTTCCTCTGTTGAAAGCATTAGGGAAATTATTCTATTATTCAGCCAAATTCCACATATATATAAATATAAAATATTAAGTGTTACTTAACAATAAGCAAGGGATATGTAATTTTAAAAATAGATGCTTTTACTTGAAAAAATTGATCTTATTCTAAATGTGAGTTAAAAATACTGCAATACAAACATTCCTGTTTATTTCAATTGCTGCAAAATTTTAAGAAGCTTGTTAGCATAATTACTGCTTATGATCCCTGAAGGCCTTCCCTATTAAATGTATTAAAATATTCATTGCATTTATTTTCAAATTTAAAGAACAAACTACTATTGTGAAATTTCTTTATACATACATAATATGGTATAAACATTAATAACTGTGAGATGAGCTCAATAGTCAGAAAATTGTCTAGATCATTGAATAGTCTTTAATAGGATATGAGTAAAATTGTTGATCAACCTCCTTTGACCAATATACATGAAAAATAAATGGATACTATTCCATGACTTGCATTTCAACTAATCCACAATTTATTTTCTGAAGAATCACATTTTTATTTGAATATCTTCTTTTGAGATTATATGTATAATATATTTTAGAAAAATGTAATTAATCCCTAATATACATGATTTTTAAACAAAGGATATTTTATTAACACAATTTTAATGTTATGATAAACAGCTATTTCCTCATAAAACTATTCTGAAAACACACAGGCTCTGCTCTGTAGAAATTAGCCTACTCATATTAACAACTGTGCTATATAAATGTACACACAATATTATAGTGGAATATTTCAAGAGACCTTGGAGGTGGAACTAAAATGCTTACTCTTGGGGGAAAATAAATCTCCAGTATTTATTTTAGAAAGTTCAAAATTTTATGTTGTGCTGTGTAACTAATTAGAAGTTGTATTTAAAGTACACAGTAATCGGGGTGCCCGGATGGCTCAGTTGATTAAGTGTCTAACTCTTGATTTTGTCTCAGGTCTAATCTCAGGGTCTTGAGTTTGAGCCCCCATGGGGCTGGACATGGAGCCTGCTTAAGATTTTCTCTCTCCCACCCTTTGCCCTTCCCCACTTGCTCTCTCTCTCTCAAAAAATAAAAATAAATAAATAAATAATAAAGGACACGGTAATCAATCACAATGAGATATCACCTCACATCTGTCAAAATGACTAAAATTAACAACACAGGAAACAACAGATGTTGGCAAGCATGCAGATGAAGGGTGTTGGTAGGAATGCAAACTGGTGCAGCCACTCTGAAAAACAGTATAGAGATTCCTCAGAAACTTAAAAGTAGAAGTACCCTACTACCCAAGAACTACCCTACTAGGTTATTTACCCAAAGGATATGAAAATATTGATTCAAAGGGGCACATGCACCTGCACATGTTAATAGCAGCATTAGCAACATTAACCATATTATGGAAAGAGCCCAAATGTCCATCAGTTAATGAACGGATAAAGAAGATGTATTATATGCATGCAACGGAATATTATTCAGCCATCAAAAGAACTAAATACTGCCATTTGCAGTGACATGGATGGAGTTAAAGTGTATTATGGTAAGCAAAATAAGTCAGTCAAAGAAAGACAAATACCACATGTGGAATTTAAGAAACAAAACAGGTGAACATAGGGGATGGGAAAAAAGAGAAAGAAGCAAAACATTAAGAGACTCTTAACTATAGAGAATAAACTGAGTGTTGCTGGAGGTAGGTGGGTGGGGAAGGGCTAACTGGATGATGGGTATTAAGGAGGACATTTGTTATGTTGGGCAATGAGTATTCTATGTAAGAGATGAAACAGAAAATTCTACGTTTAAAATCAGTATTACACTATATGTTAACTAACTACAACTTCAAAATTTTGAAGAAAAACAGTGCACAGTAAGTAAGTTTATCAGCAGATATAAATTCACTTAAGAGTATTTGGACCTAGCAAAGTGTCATTTAATTGGCACACCAATTTTGATCAGAATTGATAATTTGTTAATTTAGTCCTTTCCATCTTTGACACAGGAATCTCCAAAATATAAAAAATATTAAATAAAAAGATATTGATAAAAAGGTAATAAAAAACTCTGAAACTAAAATCATATAATTGATCATATTTTTTAGAATTATTAAATATCATTTAAAATATCATATAAATAAGCTGCAATAATTTTACTATACATAAACAGAATTTTCTATTATACATTGTGATATTCATTTAATTAGAATTTTAATATTTAAGCACTCAAATACTTAACACTGGGTGTTCACCACTTTCTTAATATATGTTGTTAATTTTGCATCTTCTATATTTGAAAATCACATAACAGAAAATAGAAATAAGATATATATAGATAAAACTTATTATTTTAATAAATAAATATAATCACAATTAATGATTTTAGATTCAAATAGGTAAAGTAGTATTAAGTTGCTCTTTATCACCCGTATCATTGATAGCTCTGATCAATGTTTCTATGGTTTTCTCAACTCCCCAACCTTAAAAAAAAAAAAAAAAAGACAAATAAATTTTGGTTTCCAGAAAAAAATGAAGAAAACAAGTACTTATTGTTTAGCTTGCTAGTCATTATTTTTTAAAATCTTATATGGAATTTTAGATGCTTCTTCTATAACATCAAGTTCCATTTATCCAATGTTTAAGTGCTAACTCCAATGTGAAGTCATAGAGGAGGCTGGTGACCCTTCACCTGTTTTAATACATCTACCTTGGAAAACAATTACACATTTTCCTGTTGAAATTTTTCTCCTTGAATCCACTAAAATGCCAATTTTAAATTAACTCCAAGAAGAACTAACTTTTTCTGTTTCTATGCTCTGAAATGGTTATTTTTCTGTCTTTATATCAGCTTACAATCTATATTGTTTGTGTCTGCCTTAATACCTTGCTTTAGATTATAAACTATTTTGAAGTTGCTTCTATATTACATTTAATCTTTCATTTATCATACAAAACAAATAGTTAAGGTATAGTATGTCTCTTGAAGCACACTAAAAGTTGGATATGCCTTTTAACCTAATGACATTTATAAATCCTCAGGAGAGACATAATTTTGTAAAAAGGTAGTTATATGTGTGTAAAAATGTATTACATGGGTATAGCATGAAACAGTAATTAACTTTAAGGCATATAACAGGAAGCCCTAACATAACTTAGAGTTATGAAATCAGTTATTAGAATCACTTTTGAATTAAGTTCAATTGATTTTCAGGTTCAAGATTTTTTTCTTCTAAATATGATGCAAATATTGTTACATTGCATTTATTAGCAAAAATGGAAAACCAATAAAAATCACTTGTATACAAAACTATTACCATGACTGATGATCAGAATCCAATATTTCTCTTTTTGCTTATGTAATATACTGTATGTTTGAGAAATGTTTTAACTCCCAGTTTGAGGAAATTAAAGAAACTATATAAGAAGCATAAACTAAAATGGTTGAATTTGAAAATTATTTTCCTGCCTTCCTAAATATTTATCCCCTATTTTTGTTTTGTTCTTTCTTATTGAAGTTGACTCTCTTATTTAATAATCTCAATCTCCTCAATGTTTTGTCATCCATCCCAGTGTTCTACTAATATGCTAGGGGCAGATGTGTTCAACTTGCAATGGGCTAGGCTTTTGGCCATAATTAGCTATGTAGTTGATTTCCTAATTACTGACACTCTGAGTAATGTGAATGTTACAGATGCTAACATCTTTGAACCTACATAAGTAGAAGTATAGATCTCTAATACATTGGACTCTATATTTAACCTAAAATTTCATCATACAGGAAAATAAAGCAAATAAGACAAGTCCTTTGTCTAAAACATTCCATTTTCTAAACACTGGGATTAAGATTCATTTTATTCTCTTGTATAGTAAAATTATATGAAATTTATAAGCTACAACCTAAAATTTGAAACATTGTACATCTTTTGTATACTACTTTAAAAAACTAATTTGGATAGGAGAGGCTCCTGTCAATTTCCTTGATAAGCCAGAGTAGTCTTTCTTACTATCTTTTTTGCCTGAGAAATTGTGTCTTACAAATTATGATAATCCTTGGTATTCACCAGAAACAAAGTTCTGGTATTTGTTCTTCTGCACTTGCTGTATGATAATATCAGAATGGAAACTGGATCTTTCATCTGTGCCTCCTGCTTCTCCAGCCTTCCAATACCATTCTATGATGAACTGTATAAATGTAAAAGTCTGGGAAGACTAAAGAGCACCTTGTCTAATTGTGTCTATATCATGGACCTTGTAAGAGGAAAAAAAAATAACAGATTTAGATCTTTGAAATGAAGGAGTTATCTAGACAATACTGTATTTCTTCTGAGTTTCTCCTTTCTGAACTTTCTTCATATCTCTCAACCATGCAAGCACACACTGGAAAAACCTCTTAACTTTTAAGTTGAGGAAGAGATACCTTTTCTACTTTTCTCCATACTGATATCCCATGTGACCTTTAGATTTGTTTACCTTCCTGTGTTCTTACTTGCTGTGTATCTGTATATATCTTTATCTCACTACATTTATATAACATCTCCTTATATGCAGTGAGATGAAAAGCACATGCATTTTCACTAACGATTTAAGATAATTTGTCCATATCTTGACACTACTGGAAAACAGAGAAAGATTCAGTTCAGCTCTCTCATTATATAGCTCTGTTGATGCCTGACCGTGTTGGTGAGGTGGGAGATATAGGGGGAGGCCCTCTGATTTCTTCAGCCTATAGTTCTCCTATTGCTTCAGAACCCTAATGCATGGCATTAAAATGATGCTTCTTTCTCAGACTTATTTCATTGCCCACCTATACTTTTTCTTCTTTTCTGGTTCTCTTCACCTAGAAATAAGGCAGATCTTAGTTTTGAGGTGGGAGATATAGGGGGAGGCCCTCTGATTTCTTCAGGCTATAGTTCTCCTATTGCCTCAGAACCCTAATGCATGGCATTAAAATGATGCTTCTTTCTCAGAATTATTTCATTGCCCACCTATACTTTTTCTTCTTTTCTGGTTCTCTTCACCTAGAAATAAGGCAGATCTTAGTTTTG
>NC_081568.1:20301345-20314058 GCF_022355385.1 Mustela nigripes
TGGTCAAAATAAAATAGGAGAAAATAAAAACAGGCCTAAGTTAATATTTCACATTTATAATGCATGTCAAACCTGTCAACTCATTTTTATTTCTCATCAGACTGTAAGCTTGTTGAAATATCATCCTTTTTTTTCATTTCCCCAAATGCTTACTTTGTACTTAATACTCCAAAGATATACAACTAATAAATCATAGAAGTTAATGAAAGAGCAAATCAACATTAATCAGAGTGGAACTGAGGATGGAAATATATTATATATATATATATATAATATATACATTATATATATGGGGAAATGAAAAAAAGGATGATATTTTATATATATATAAAATATATATATATATATATATATACATACACACATACACACACACACACACACACATATAAACTCCATAAAAATGACTCACAGGTTTCTTATATACCCAAAATCATGCGATCACTCTCAGACAACTACACTGATGAATCCATATTCATCACTGATATAGCCACCCAAACTGTTTCTTCACTGGCATACCGCCAGTGATATTTTCTCTCTTCACCACACAGATTCCTATGAGCATATTTTGGTCTTGTTGACACAATAAATATCACTTAAAAGAATCAGTAATTGAAATATCTTAGTTATCCTCTTCTGATTAGCTGTTCTCAGGACATTCTTTTAATCATTACCTTTTCCTTTGCAATTTTCCTCATAGTCCAGCAAAGATCTTTAGATCCAAAGTTATTATGACAAATTTCCAGATACCATGAATTGACTTCCTTTATCTTCCTTCTATCATACTCAGGAAAACAAAACCATTATCTTATCTTTCCTTAACAATTTTCAAAAAGTATCACTATATTTTGAGTGTGAAGAACAAAGGCCTTTTTTTCCAACTTAGATTAATATTCCACTTATAAATGAATGGGGACTACAAAGGTACAAAGGTCAGTTTTACAGACTTATTATTCAAGGTGTTGTGTGTGTGTGTGTGTGTGTGTATTTATGTATATATACACACACAAATATAATTTGCATATATTTGCCTTATTCTTAAATATGGAAGAAAATTCTGGAGTTGCATAAAGTACAAACTTATTGAATAGGGCAATATGGAATGACAGTAAACAAAAAGAGAGATTTTAAAATTATTTAGTAAATAAATATCTCCAGTATAGGCCTTAGAAAAGATTAAGCAAACAAATAAACTGCATTTTAGTTAAAATTATTGACTATATGATGTCAAAAATACTATTATGTCAAATGAAAAGACTTAAGTAAGCATAATGATCAATCTTGATGATTTTTGTTTGTTTTCTGGAAACATTTGGTTTTACTGCTTTATATGCAATTCCTAAAATTATGTGTTTTGTGGTTAACTTCCCCCCACACACAGATATTTTCTTTCCTCTATACCAATTCTTTCATTCACACATATAATTACATATTGAAAAATTCCAAGGCATAACTAGTGTAAGATTATTAGACTATACACATGAGTTTTTTAAAAAAATACTCTAGATTGGCCAATTTGTCAAACAGTCACTACTACTTTGCCATTTGCAGATCTCAGCAAAACCATATGCAAATAAGAAATTATCCATTTCCATGAGTAATAACAAAATGCAGTGTGATCTCTTAATGTTCACTCTTCCTCCTCATCATCAACTCAATGTTATCCTTAAGTATTTCAAAGTTTGAAAAATAAATTCCTTTTGGATCACAGAGCTCATATCACAGGAAAATAACTGAAGTTTGGGGTAGAATAGAAATAAGCTACAGTTAATGCCAAAGCTGGTTTGTAAGCATCATTTTCAGGTTTCATTGCCTGCCATTCTCCAATAACCACTTTTTGGTTTGGGGTTTTTTTTGTTTGTTTTTTAATTGAGGCAGTTTGCAGAGGTTGCTATTAAAATGCATAGGTGATATCTAGATGCTTTTTAATATATAATACCTGATTAAGTATATGCAACACTAAAAGCATATATAAATAAAACCTCCTATACTAGTAGGAAAGTTTTTATATTTTCAAAATACTCAATTTGTTTATTCTCTCATTCCTTAAGTAAAGAAGGGTTTGAATAAGTATATGTGTTTGCCATTGTTGTACACTATGCTGACATCAAAATAAATAAACTCCGAATTCTGTCTTCAAGGAGTTGATAGCTGGCGGGGAGAAATGGACAAAGAGACAGATGTTCATGATACAAACAATAATCACAACAAAATAAGCATGAAGCATTTAGCAGATGCTTTCCTTGAGTCAAACATGGGTTGTTATATCTTTATAACAGTCCCTTAATTTAGGTTTGATTCTCATTCTGAGATCTCAGAAGAGAAATTGAGGCACAGAGATTTATCTTGCTCAATGTTACATAAGGTCATAAAACAAAACAGCAAATGTGAGATTACAATGCAATTCGTGTTGTTTTTTTTTTCATGGACACATGTACACTACATATGTGTGTGTGTACATACACACACACCACACACATGCTTGCATGGTGGCATTGAAGTATATGAAGAACTACCTACCAGGAGAATTGGGGATGGCTGAGGTTAAGTTAGGACATGTACTCTGAAATATCATAAAGTAAGAGAGTTAAGGCGGGAAGAGAATGGGGGAAGGACTCCCAAGCTGAAGAAACAACATGAAAGTTGAAAATATCAGCCAGTTGGAATTATCAGGGTATGGAAATGGACAAATGAAATAGAGGGAGAAGACAGGGGGAAGTTCTGCCAAAAACAAACCTAGGAGGTTCCGTCTGTCAAATCAGAGAGATGGGATTTGACCTAGAAGAAAATAGGGAGCCCTGCGGAGGTTTGTTTCAAGGGATGACAGTGTCACATTCATATTTTGTTAAAGCCAGCATCTTTTGTGAGATATTTTGAGGGAGCCAAGGTGAGAGGAAAAGAAAAAAGGAAACCCTTTTGTATATTGTGGTAACCCTGTGGGTTGCAATACAACATGAACATGGAAATATTAATTGAATAGAGTGAAATGGTTGAAATGTGGATAAAATAAATAGGTAGATATTGAAAAATTTGATTGAACATGTATGTTGAGAGAATAATCATTAAGGATAATTTCTAGGCTTTTTGTTGTTGTCCCTTGATTCATTGTCAAATTTTCCAGCTGAGATTAAGACTAAAAGAGAGGTGAATCATAGAGGGTTATGAGAATGATGAATGAATACTTACTTCTGAAATGAAGAATAATGAAAATAGTAGCACTTCAGGAAAATAAGAAATAACCTAGAGGGAAAAAATGGCGGCATCATTGTGGGTAAAGGGAATATAGTATTTAAGCAAACACTGGAAGATGCCATCTTTATTCAAGGAATAGCAAGTAAACAAGGTTGGAGTAATGGGAAATAGGAATAAGGATGTGGTGGAGAGAATGCTAGAGTAGAACTGATGAAGGTTTACCTGTCTGGTTAGGGAATGCTTATATTTAGTTGTTCTTTCCAGAGTCTCTATTTTCTAGTAACTAATGCTTAGTCTGGCTATGTTTTACTTTTAAGCCGACTATAACGGGGTGCCTGGGTAGCTCAGTGGGTTGAGCTTCGGCCTTTGGCTCAGGTCATCATCTCAGGGTCCTTGGATTGAGTCCCACATTAGGCTCTCTGCTCAGTGGAGAGCCTGCTTCCCCCCCACCCTCACCTCTGCCTGCCTCTCTGCCTACTTGTGATCTCTGTCTGTCAAGTATATAAATAAAATCCCTTTTTAAAAAAGCCTACTATAACATAAATAAAAGAAACTTTAGTTTCCTAGAATGGATACAGATTAAGGATCACTATAATAAATTATCGCAAAATACCATTTGCATTCTCTGGGGCAGGTTTCATGTTTACCATTGATAAAATAAAACACTGAACTATACAGAGTATATAAAGTAAGGCAAATTAGGGAATTAGGGCATAGGCAGCAAATAAGCAAATTTTTGCTTATATATGTTTGTATACCTGTATAAAAGCACAACTTGTGGTGGAAAGATGCAATACACACGATTATGTAAACAGGCTGTAATGATAGAAAATAAAAGAGTGTGAAGGAGCCTTTAGGTTTTGGCAATGAGGGAACCCAATGAGATATGTTATTCACTGACGGCCTCCGTAGGAAGGTGACATTTAAACTGAACAGTGAAGAGTAAGAAGATTTCAGTCATGTGAAGACAAGAGAGAAAAGTACCTTCAAGCAGCCATAAGAGTTGGTGAAAAATCTCAAAGTGGGAAAGGGTTTAGTTTGCTGATAGGATAGCAAGCAGCCACTGAGCTGGAACATAGGACTAAAGGGTAGTGAATAAGACAAGGTTGGAAAAAGTGGGCAAGGTAGAAGATGTAGAACATACATGCTACGTAATGATCAAACTTATGACATAAGATAGGAGGAAAGTTAGACTCCAGGAGTAACATCTTAGATTTGAAACTATCAGAGGGACCAAGGGATCTCTATAGACACAAGGGGCCCAAGAAATGTCTTTATCATAAAAGCGCTCAAAGCAGACATTTTCAACATTGACCATATCTTTTTACTTTTTAAGTACTATCCTTTAATTTTAAAAATTGTTTTTTCCTTTGTTTTAAGGAATTGCATTTCACATTATCTCCTAAGGTATGACCTGTACTTATTGCTGGCCTCAGGCCAGGTAGGCAAGGTAAGATTTAAATGCATGGCTACAATAATGATCCTTGGCAGGAAAATTCAAGAGCAATGAGCTTCAGCTAAAAAAAAAAAAAAAAAAAAAAAAAAAGAGTGATGGAGATATAGCATTTTCACTTCTTGAAATTACTGAGTGGTACTTCTACTAAAACTAAGAATAAATGAACATTATAGATATTGTCATTATTCCCCCAGAGTAATACTTTCTCAAAATATTGTTTTAAAGTTTTGATGGGTTCTGATAAAATTGCCAAAACCTACATTTCAAAATCAATATATACTTATAATCTAAAATTTAATAATAACGTATTCTATTCATCAATTTTCTCTTTACAAGCGATGAGCTTTTTGCAGTCTAAAACAGTCATAATTAAATCTCACTTCTCTAATGTGCATGAAATTCTACTGGTAGGTATGACAGCCAAAGAATATTTTTTTTAAATAGTTTAAATATAATTTTCCTGTGTTTTATTGGAGGTGTAGGCTTGCTAAGATCTTAGTGAAATTTTTTTAATAAAATGGATGATTACATTAAAAGCATACTTTACATTGTGATGACATTGAATATACTTTATTCTCATTGATAACAGTCCTTTTTGGAAGATATGTTTCATACAATTTGGTATATTCAGTGTGAAAGGTTTATTATGTATATGTCAGTTACTTTAAGTTTAATTGTAAGTGTGATTAGATAACAAATTCTACCAAGAAAGCATATTTGAGGGGCACCTGGGTGGCTCAGTGGGTTAAGCCTCTGCCTTTGGCTCAGGTCATGATCTCAAGGTCCTGGGATTGAGCCCCACATCCGGCTCTCTGCTTGGCAGGGAGCCTGTTTCCCTGTCTCTCTGCCTGTCTCTCTGCCTACTTGTGATCTCTCTCTCTCTCTCTGTCAAATAAATAAATAAAAATCTTTAAAAAAGAAAGAAAGCATATTTGGAGGTAGAAAAAGAGGCATGTTGTGGATTGGGCTATTAAATATTTTTCAGTTAGCCATATTTTATTCAACAATCAGCACTGTCTCATTAGCATATTGGACTAAAATGTTTCATATTGGTTAAACAGTTTCCTATTAAACAGCATGATAAATATTGGAAATGGGTTTAAGATTCAATTAGAAGTATACAGGAGAATGGATTAGCTAAAACAGTTTAGAGATACTCTCCCTTCTAATGTTCAAGAATAGAATATAAAAATCTACCTAGATCTACTTTCTGAACTACTGGGAATAGTGCACTCATTGGTTCTGTATCAAGTCTTCTGTTTAAGATGATTTCAGATTCTCGCACTAAGAGTGTAGGGGTGGCTGAAGCCATCCTTTCATGCTGGAATTCTAACCTGAGCACTTAGTTGTCTGATCCTGAGGAAATCACTCATGAAAGAATTTAGAATAGCTACTGGCAAAGCAATAAATATTAAAATTTTTCTTTGATATTGTAATAAATTCTTTGTAGTGATAAGTAAAAATAAAGTGAATATGATCATGGATTGCCATTAGATATTAGCAACCTTACTAAAAACAAATTAGAATTATATTCCAAAAACCAGCAATCAAGTGTTCAAACATTATGAAAACACATATAACTTATCTTTTTTTTTTAAAGATTTTATTTATTTGACAGAAATCACAGAGAGGCAGAGAGGCAGGCAGAGAGAGAGAGGAGGAAGCAGGCTCCCCACCGAGCAGAGAGCCCGATGCGTGGCTCCATCCCAGAACCCCGGGATCATGACCTGAGCCGAAGGCAGAGGCTTTAACCCACTGAGCCACCCAGGTGCCCCAATCTTGAAATTTCTCTTTCTTACATGTTCAACTTTGCATTTAGAACATATCTTTTATTTTTCTTATATCTAGTCTGCGTTCAAAGAAAGAAAATGTCCACCAGAGGAACGAACCAAAATGTAGGATGGAATTACTTGACTTACCCATATTAAATTTAAAAGTTACAAACAATGTTAAACAGACACCATGAAAAACAAAATTAAAACTCAGTACACTGCCTTTTTTGCAGCGTATGTAAATTTGAAAAACACCAAAGGTAATCTAGAAGTCAGAATAACAGTTAACTCTTGAAGCAGTGGGTTGTGAATGAAACGTGGCCCCATGAGGCTTCTGGGTTTTAGTTAATTTTTTGTGAGGAGGTGTTTGTTATAGGGTTACAATTCTTTTTGTGAGAACCTAGCAACCTGTACCTTTGAGATTTCCTCCATTACTTATATTCAACAAGATGTTTAAAATTGAAAAAA
This sequence comes from Mustela nigripes, assembly GCF_022355385.1. NCBI lineage: Eukaryota > Metazoa > Chordata > Mammalia > Carnivora > Mustelidae > Mustela > Mustela nigripes. The sequence continues at coordinate 20,308,234 of NC_081568.1, forward strand.
ATAAAAGTGGAAGTTAAAAAATTTCAACCAATGAGACTGATGTTACATTTAGAGAATTATAAGAATGACTTATAAGGTGTGGGGAAAAAATAGAGCTGTAATCATGATAACAAATCTGAGGAGGAAGAACAGAAGAGTGTGTGTGTGTGTGTGTGTGTGTGTGTGTGTAAGATAATCGAGTGTTCTATGCAGCAATCCAAGTTTTAGCTTTTACCTCCTTTGCTCTTACCTTTTTGAACCAATCTACCTCTAAGTCTCTCTGGTTTTCATAATGTACTTTGATAAGTCTCTGTCCACTTTTCTCTACCCCACATCATTCCTCACGTATGCTCCCGCAGTTGTCTAGGAATTGGAATTGGGCCTCAGTATAGAAATGTGTCTAGCCATTTCCTTTATTTGGACCCTGCTGCCACATTCTGAACATCCAAACAAATGACCACTACAACAGGAAAGTCTAATCACATGGCTAAAATATGTTTAATCGGGGGCGCCTGGGTGGCTCAGTTGGTTGAGTGAATGCCTTCGGCTCAGGTCATGGTCCTGGAGTCCCGGGATTCGAGTCCCACATCTGGCTCCCTGCTCAGCAGGGAGTCTGCTTCTCCCGCTAACCTCTCTCCCCTCATGCTCACTCTCTCTCCTCTCTCTCAAATAAATAAAGAAAATCTTAAAAAAAATAAAAATAAAGAAAAAAGAAAATGTGTTTAATCATATTTACAGCTCTTAGCATAAAGCCATAGTCTTAATGATAATGGGCACGTGCTCCCCCCATTCCATTATCTCTTCTAGTAGTGTGACCTTACTTCGTTCTCTAGAAGTTACCTTTTTACTTCCCATACTGCTTCTGTGTTTGAATGATACTCTCCTACCTTCTCATTTCAAAAGCCCCTATTCTTCATATAAGAGCTAAGAGCTAAGTCACTTCCTAAATGGGTTATTTTCTTAGCTTTCCTGACTTCTGGGCTAAATCAAGAAAAAGGAGCAAATCCTGAAAATTTCTGACCCCAAATATTCTTTTTTATACTCAGAAGCTGGAGAAATAATCATAGTATGGGCTTTGGGTTTTGGGGGGGTAACCATGTATGTAACTGAAGTCAAATGTGGTTATTCATCAAAATTCAATATCTCTACAAAACAAACTGAGGGTTTCTGGGGGGAGGGGGTTTGGGAGAAGAGGGGGTGGGGTTATGGACATTGGGGAGGGTATGTGCTTTGGTGAGTACTGATTCACAGACCTGTACCCCTGGGGATAAAAATACATGTTTATAAAAAATTAAAAATTAAAAAAAAATTCAATATCTCTATTTTAGTTATGGCTGCAGTGATATGAGTTTCCAGGAATTAATGGCAATTTAGAGCTAGTATATAAAATTTTTAGAAAGTTCTGAGCTTTGCTTTCCTCAGTATTTATTTATTTGCTTGTTTGTTTATTTCATTTAATTTAGAGAGCAAGAGAGAGCACGTGCATGCTGTCAAGCAGTGGGGGAGGCAGAGAGAGAGGGAGAGAGACTCCCCAGAAGACTCCCTGCCCAGCAGAAAGCCTGATGTGGGGCTTGATCCCATGACCCTGAGATCGTGTACTGAGCTGAAATTAAAAGTCACTTAACTGACTGAGCCACGCAGGCACCACCAGTATATATTTAAGTGATCTAGCCAGAAATCCTTTTAGATAAGACTGTAAGAAATATACCCATCAACATTATTTGAGTTGTTGCTGTTCACCCTGTTTTCGAGTATACCTGGGTCCCTGTCTGAATGCATCAACCTTTACTAAGTTACAGTTCATTGACACATAAATCCAAAATCTAAGAAATATGCACAACAAAAATGTGGTGTTTTTTCATATTGCCTGTTAACTGCGACTCTATTTCACCTGTTTTTTCATTTTGGGATGTATCTTAAGGAAACAGCCAATTTAGAAACACGTCATTTTTAGGGAGAAAAGAGCCATTATCACAAATGCCTTTTAAACCTTTTACTTAGAAATGGAAAAATATCGCTCCTATTAATATGTCACTGGCCAAGCCTGTATAGACTTCTCAAAGGGAAAGACAGATGGGAGAAGCTATACTAGAAAGGAACAGAAAGTACATGGACCAGGTGGTGGGTATTATAGAGGGCACGGATTGCATGGAGCACTGGGTGTGGTGAAAAAATAATGATACTGTTATGCTGAAAATAGATAAATAAAAAAAAATTTAAATATTAAAAAAAAAGAAAGTACATGGACAGATAATAGAATCTAATATATTTCTTTCTACAACTTTGCATGTCTGATTTGACTCAAATATGGAAGATGGTTGGAGGAGGAAATCATAATTCTCTACCTTTTCATTTCATTATAACTTTTACCTACTGGCCTTGAATTGACTGACTTTTTTTTTTTTTAATTAACACAATGTATTATTTGTTTCAGGGGTGCAGGTCTGTAATTCACCAGTCTTACATAATTCACAGCCCTCTCCATAGCACATACCCTCTCCAATGTCCTTCACCAGCCAACCCAACCCTCCCACCCCTCCTCCACACTAGCAACCCTCAGTTTGTTTCCTGAGATTAAGAGTCTCATGGTTTCTCTTCCTCTCTGTTTTCGTCTTGTTTCATTTTTCCCTCCTTTCCCCTATGATACTCTGGAATTGACAGACTTTTAAAGGGAGGTACAATTTAATAAGTTAGACTGCTAATCTGTTTATTTCTAAGGAAACCACATATATGACCACATAACCACCAAAAGTGATTATATTACAGACAGACTTGCCTGGATGATTTCCATGAATATTGAAATTTCCTCTCACTGAAAGTATGTATAAAACCTTTTTTTTTTTTTAAGATTTTATTTATTTGACAGAGAGAGAGATCACAAGTAGGCAGAGCAGCAGGCAGAGAGAGGGGGACACAGACTCCCCACCAGGCAGAGAGCCTGATGTGGGGCTCAATCCTAGGACCCTGCGATCATGACCTGAGCCAAAGGCAGTGGCTCAACCCACTGAGCCACCCAGGTGCCCCTCTATAAAACCTTTTGTAATGAGACTCTTTTCTACTTTATTTCAAAAATCATAGCTAAACGTTATTTGAACCCCCCAAAATTTGATCCAATAATTCCATCTTTCTAAATATTTAAACTTCTTTCCTCCAACATAAAGTGTAGCACCTATATACACGTGTGCTTTTATTATCCTCCCCTCACCGCCACCCTAATTCGTAGGAAGGGATAGGAAGGAATACAAAGGGCCTGGCCCCTGGATTGGTCTTTCAGAACTATGGGTAGTCTTTTCTACGTAGCCTGGGTTGTCATATAAATCCCAATTTTTATTTTTTGACATGAATTGAAAGTTATTGAGGAAGATTGTTCTTACTGATGTCAGGAATTTCTATCATATTTATTTATTTGGACTGTGTATATTAAAACCAGGCTTGGGTTCACCAGTGTATGTTCTAATGAGACAACCTACCATGCCAAATTCCGAGTAGCAGAGTCAAACTTTGTTTCTCCACTGTCATAGAATATCCCTGAATTTAGTTCCAGATTTAGACTAAGAAATTTGGAGTTTATATGGTGTGTGTGAGGGGGGGAGGGGGATCTTAAGTTTTCTGCAGCCTGCCGAACACTCTCAAAAACAGCCACTTCTAAACCTAGATGAAATGGATGCATTCCTGGAAAACTATAAACTCCCAAAATTGAACCAGGAAGAAATTAAGAGTCTGAATAGAAATTAATGAATCTCATTATCTAGTAATGAGATTGAAGCAGTGATCAAAAACCTCCCCAAAAACAAGAGTCGAGGACCTGATGGATTCCCTGGGGAATTCTACCAAACTTTCAAAGAAGAAATAACACCTATTCTCCTGAAGCTGTTTCAAAAAATTGAAGCAGAAGGAAAATTTCCATACTCTTTCTATGAAGCCAGTATTACCTTGATCCCCAAACCAGGCAAAGACCCTACCAAAAAGGAGAATTTCAGACCAATATCACTGATGAATATGGATGCTAAGATTCTCAACAATATCCTAGCAAACAGGATCCAACAGCACACTGAAAAGATTATCCACCATGACCAGGTAGGATTCATTCTTGGGCTACAAGGATGGTTCAACATTTGCAAATCAATCAATGTGATAGAACACAAATCAATAAGAGAAGAGAGAATAACCACATGGTCCTCTCAACTGATGCAGAAAAAGCATTTGACAAAATCCAACATCCGTTCCTGATTAAAATGCTTCAAAGTATAGGGATAGAGGAACATTCCTGAACTTCATAATATCTATCTATGAAAGACCCACAGCAAATATCATCCTCAATGGGAAAAAGCTTGCAGCCATCCTGTTGAGATCAGAAATATGACAAGGATGCCCACTCTCACCACTCTTGTTCAACATAGTATTAGAAGTCCTAGCAACAGCAATCAGACAACAAAAAGAAATAAAAGGTATCCAAATTGGCAATGAAGAAGTCAAACTCTCGCTCTTCACAGATGACATGATTCTTTATATGGAAAAGCCAAAAGACTCCACCCCCAAACTACTAGAACTCATACAACAATTCAGCAACATGGCAGGATATAAAGTCAATGTACAGAAATCAGTGGCTTTCTTATACACTAACAATGAAAATACAGATAGGGAAATTAGAGAATCGATTCCATTTACTATAGCACCAAGAACCATAAGATACCTGGGAATAAACCTAACCAAAGAGGGAAAGGATCTGTACTTGAGGAACTACAGAACACTCATGAAAGAAATTGAAGAAGACACAAAAAGATGGAAGACCATTCCATGCTCTTGGATCGGAAGAATAAACATTGTTAAGATGTCTATACTGCCTAGAGCAATCTATACTTTTAATGCCATTCTGATAAAAATTCCACCGGTATTTTTCAAAGAGCTGGAGCAAATAATCCTAAAATTTGTTAGGAATTGAAGAGACCCCGAATTGCTAAGAAAATATTGAAAAACAAAAATAAAACTGGCGGCATCACGTTACCTGATTTCAAGCTTTACTACAAAGCTGTGATCAACAAGACAGCATGGTACTGGCATAAAAACAGACACACAGACCAGTGGAACAGAGTAGAGAGCCCAGATATGGACCCTCAACTCTATGGGCAAATAATCTTTGACAAAACAGGAAAAAATATACAGTGGAAAAAAGACAGTCTCTTCAATAAATGGTGCTGGGAAAACTGGGCAGCTATATGTAGAAGAATGAAACTCGACCATTCTCTTACACCATACACAAAAATAAACTCAAAATGGATAAAAGATCTCAACATGAGACAGAATCCGTCAGAATCCTAGAGGAGAATATAGGCAGTAACTTCTTCGATATCAGCCACAGCAATTTCTTTCAAGATATGTCTCCAAAGGCAAAGGAAACAAAAGCAAAAATGAACTTTTGGACAGCAAAGGAAACAGTCAACAAAACAAAGAGGCAACCCACAGAATGGGAGAAAATATTTGCAAATGAAAGTACAGACAAAAGTTTGATATCCAGGATCTATAAAGAACTCCTCAAACTCAACACACACAAAACAGACAATCATATAAAAAAATGGGCAGAAGATATGAACAGACACTTCTCCAAAGAAAACATAGAAATGACTATCAGACACATGAGAAAAAAGTTCATCATCACTAGCCATCAGGGAGATTCAAATTAAAACCACATTGAGATACCACCTTACACCAGTTAGAATGGTCAAAATTAGCAAGACAGGAAACAGCATGTGTTGGAGGGGATGTGGAGAAAGGGAAACCCTCTTACACTGTTGGTGGGAATGCAAGTTGGTGCAGCCTCTTTGGAGAACAGTGTGGAGATTCCTCAA
>NC_081568.1:20314458-20325917 GCF_022355385.1 Mustela nigripes
GAAATTGGAAAGGGAGGTGAACCATGAGAGACTATGGACTCTGAAAAGCAATCTGAGGGTTTTGAAGGGGTGGGGGGTGGGAAGTTGGGGGAACCAGGTGGTGGTTATTGGAGAGGGCACGAATTGCATGGAGCACGGGTTGTGGTTCAAAAAACTATGAATACTGTTACACTGAAAATAAATTTAAAAAATTAAAAGACAAACAAACAAACAAAAAACAAACAAACAAAATAAAACCCAGTCACTTCCATTCAGAATACTTGGATTCTTTCAACAATACATTTTGCAAGCGTTGTCTCAATGAGCATTTGATTCCACACTGAGCTAATTTACCAGCCTGGCTTTTTTTTTTTTTTTTAAGATTTATTTATTTTTTTATTTGACAGATCACAAGTAGGCAGAGAGGCAGGCAGAGAGAGAGATGGGGAAGCAGGCTCTCCTGGATCACAACCTGAGTGGAAGGCAGAGGCGCCACCCAGGCGCCCCGCAGCCTGGCTTATTAATAGGTTTGCATAGACTTCTGCCTAATCTGAGCATTTTAGTTATTTTTTTAAAAATAGAGTAAACCTTTCCTCACAGCTTCCCCCTCTACCCCCGCCCAAGTCACTGTTCAATAGCAGTTTATCTACCAGGCAGGATTATAAATTGCAAATGATATGATCTCAGATATATTTTTTAAAAAGCATTGAGAAAATTAATTAAAATCAATTGAAAGTAAATTGAAAAGTCTATTTAGAAAGTGTTGGGGGTAGGAGGTACTGAACCAAGAAAATTCCAAAGATACAGACGGTAGCAACCACAGTAAAATCAGTTAGTCAAATAAGATCAATGTATCCACATGTTACAGGATTTTATGTGCTCACTGATGTGATAACTTTAACTCATCTCCCCAATTTCCACACATGGTGGCTTCAAAAATTCCCCAAATTAACAATTGTAAAGAGAAAAAGGTGTCCATGTCACTTACACACTGTCATCATAGGGTGAAGAACAGGATGATCTAGCCACTTGACCTTAGGGAGACACAGGCAGCCTAGGTATGGCTTCTGACAAGAGCACAAAAATCAATGTATAAACCAAAATAAAACAGGAAAAAGAGATGGAGTCTCAAAATCAAGTATAGCAAATATATGCTGAAATAATTTTAAATTAAAAGTTATTTACTATTTGATGTAGGAAGCATGTAAAATTTATTGAAATCATCTTTTCTTAGGGGGAAAATGTTGAAAAGTAGTCAAAATCAAAATAATCATTTAAATCAAGACTGAATTTATTAGTTTATTAGGCCCAAAGAGCCCTTACAATACAGGAAAAAGTAGAATGAGTGTTTCTGCATGTGTTGTCTGAAGGGTAGTTACAATGCAGAAAAGAGGAATTTCATTCTAAATAAGGTTGGATTCAGAAAAATACAATTTGAGGGTGCCTGGGTGGCTCAGTGGGTTAAGCCTCTGCCTTCGGCTCAGGTCATGATCTCAGGGTCCTGGGCTTGAGGCCCACTTCAGGCTCTCTGCTCAGCAGGGATCCTACTCCCCCTCCCCCTTTCTGCCTGCCTCTTTGCCTACTTGTGATCTCTCTCTCTGTCAAATAAATAAATAACAATCTAAAAAAAGAAAAAGAAAAGAAAAATACAATATGATTAGTTACAGAAGATGATTGAAAAGTCTCTTTTGTGATTGGTCATTATTGCATGATGTCATTTATTTGGGCATGAGGCCAGGTGTGGTCCTCCCAAAGATGAGTCCTTTAAGTTCAAGCAGATTTATGAACTTGCAGCTGTCTAGCCTTTGAGCTTTTGTGTATATGTACAGGTTTTAAGAAGAATTTTTCTTTATCTCATATGACAAATCAATAGAAAACCAACATACACATATCTAGGCTTTTTGTCCTGTAATATATCAAACCATTTTAATAATATTTTTGCAATCTCATATTTCTTTATTTGTTAAGTTGTTGTGGAACATATTTTGTATACAGAAAGTGCAGAGTAGGAGCTCATATTTCAATTATGGAAGTCGGAGTATTATTGAAAAAAAAATTAAATGGAGTCTATGCACTCTGAAACGCATTTCATGTTTCTAAAAGTGTTTCTGTTAACAATCTTAAAATATGCAAACTGTTGAAAAGCATTCTTTTGTATTCAAGAATATGTAGACAAATTGTATTTGTGTTTTCTTTGAACAAAGAGAAGTCTTATTTTTTTAAGTACACTTCTTTGATTATTCTAAATTCCCTTAGACAATTGCTCTTCATTAAGCAGGTTCATTACTTTTAATTTCAGAGATAGTGAACAATTTTATTGTCTTCTGTGGAATTATAAAATAGTTTCATGTCATCATTATTTTAAACAAACATTAATTTTTTACTGGCTCTATTTATCTTTATTTCACATTTCCCCCAACTTTTATTAGTGCAATATTGCTTAGTAATATCAGTTTAATAGAAAAAATTAAAGTGTTTAAATAAGCAAATATAAAAATGGAATTTTCCACCATCTATACCCATCATGAACTGTTTTTGTTTAGAAGTGTGGGGGAGTAGGAGGGTGGGGCACACATGCACTCACATCCATGCACTGCCTTAAACCAGTCAGCAAAACTGTAAGGGAAAAAATTCTGGTCTGACTCAGGAGTATGGCTTCTGATTGAAAACCCATGGATGATTTTTCAGGATCAACCATAGGTAATTAAAAAAACCTCATGGAGAATGCTGCCTTCCCCTTCAGACCGGTTCATGACCTCTGAAGGCAGATGTAGTCAAGGATTCAAACCCCTTGATGAAGTCCCAATTGTTCCTTTTTGCTTTTGTTTCCCTTTCCTCCGGGAAAATAAGGTATGGTTACAACATACTAGTATGCTAGTAAGAAGTTGCTATAGCAGATGTCAAAGAGATTATTGCCTGTGTTCTTCTCGAGGATTTCAACAGTTTACTGTCTCGTATTTAGATCTTTCATCCATTTTGAACTTAGTTTTGTTTGTGGTGTCAGAAATTGGTCCAGTTCCTCTCTTTTGCATGTGGCTGTCCAGTTTCCCCAAAACCATTTGTTGAGGAGACTTTTCCCCATTGGGGATTCTTTCCTGCTTTGTTGAGGCTTGGTTGACCACATAGCTGGGGGTCCATTTCTGGGTTTTCTATTCTGTCCCATTGGTCTATGTGTCTATTTTTGTGCCAGTACCATACTGTCTTGATGACTGCAGCTCTGTAATTCAGCTTGAAGTCTGGATTTGAGATGCCCCCAGCTTCACTTTTGTTTTTCGAGACTGGTTTGACAATTTGGGGTCTTTTGTGGTTCCATACAAATTTTCAGATTGTTTATTCTAGCTCTGTGAATAATGCTACCTTATTAAATGTGTAGATTGTTTTGGGTAGTATAGACATTTTTATAATATTTGTTCTTCTGATCCATGAGCATAGAATGTTTTCCCATTTCTTTGTGTCATCTTCAGTTTCTTTCATAAGTGTTCTATCATTCTCAGAGTACAGATCTTTTACCTCTTTGCTTAGGTTTATTCCTGTGTAGTTTATGATTTTTGGTATAATTATAAATGGGATTTATTCCTTGTTTTCTTTTTCTGCTGCTTCATTATTGGTGTGGAGAATTGCAACAGATTTCTGTAAGTTGATTTTTTATCCTGCAACTTTACTGAATTTGTGTAACAGTTCTAGTAAAATTTTGGTGGACTCTTTTGGGTTTTCTACATAGAATATCATGTCATCTCTGAAGAGTGAAAGTTTGACTTCTTCCTTGCTGATTTGGATGTCTTAATTTCTTTTTGTTGTCTGATTGCTGAGGCTAGGACTTCTAATACTATGTTAAATAGGAACAGTGAGAGTGAACATCCTTGTCTTGTTCCTGACCATAGAGGAAAAGCTCTCACACTGAGCATGATATTCGCTGATATGATTAGCTGATATATTAGCCTATGACCTGTATAATGCTGAAGTATGTTCCCTCTATCCCTTTGTCAAATGCTTTCTCTGCATCTTTTAAGAGGATCATATGGTTCTTTTCCTTTCTCTTATTAATGTGGCATATCATGTTGATTGATTTGCGAGTATTGAGTCACTCTTGCAGTACAGGAATAAATTCCACATGATCGTGGTGAATGATTATTTTACTGTACTTTTGGATTTGATTCACTAATATTTTGTTGAGAATTTTTGTATCCATGTCCATCAGGGATACTGGCCTGTAATTCTCCTTTTCAGTGGAATCTTTGTCTAGTTTTGGAATCAAGTTAGTACTGGCCTCATAGAATGAGTTTGTAAGTTTTCCTTTCATTTCTAATTTTTGGAACAGTCTGAGAGGAATAGGTGTATTAGCTCTTCTTTAAAATGTTTGGTAGAATTCCCCTGGTGGCACCTGGATGGCTTAGTTGGTTAAGCATCTGTATTCAGCTCAGGTCACTGTTCCAAGGTTCAGGGATCAAGTCTTATGCACCACAGGGAACCAGGCAGCCTACTTCTCCCTCTGCTCCACCTCTCTCTCTTTCTGTGTTTCATGAAAAAATAAAATCTTTAAAAAAAAAATTCTCCTAGAAAGCTACCTCACCCTGGACTTCTGTTTGTTAGATTTTTGATTACTGATTCGTTTCTTTGGTGGTCATCAGTCTGTTCAAGTTTTCTATTTCTTCCTGTTTTAGTTTGATAACTTATGTGTTTCTGGTAATTTATTCATTTCTTCCAGATTGCATAATTTACTGACATATAATTTTTCACAATATTCTCTTGTAATTGTATTTCTGTGGTGTTGGTTATGATCTTTCTTCTCTCATTCATGATTTAATTTTTGGGGGTCCTTTCTGTGTTCTTTTTGATAAGTTTGGCTAGAGGCTTATCAATTTTAAATTTTTTTTTTTTTTTCAAAGAAACAGATCCTAGTTTCATCTCTCTGTTCTACTGGGTTTTGTTTGTTTCTATATCATTTATTTCTTCTCTAATCTTTATTATTTCCCTTCTGCTGACTTTATGTTTCATTTGTTGCTCTCTTTCTAGCTCCTTTAGATTTAAGATTAGGTTGCATATTTGAGATTTTTCTTGCTTCTTGAGTTAGGTTTGTATTGCAAAAACTTCCTTCTTATAATGACTTTTGCTGCCTTCAAAGATTTGGGACCATTGTGTTTTCATTTTCATTTGTTTCTATGCACTTTTTAATTTCTTCTTTAGTTTCCTGGTTGGTCCACTCATTTCTTTAGTAGGATTTTCTTTAACTTCTCTGTATTTGTCATCTTTCCAAATGTTTTCTTATGGTTGACTACAAGTTTCATATTGTGGTCTGAAAATATGCAGGATATGATCTCGGTCTTTTTGTACTGGTTGAGGCCTGATTTGTGACCCAGTATGTGATCTGTTCTGGAGAATGTCCCATGTGCACTTGAAAAGAATGTATGTTCTGCTGCTTTAAGATGAAATATTCTGAATATATCTGTTAAGTCCATCTGGTCCAGTGTATCATTCAAAGCTATTATTCTTTGTTGATTTTAGTCCATTGTTATGAGTGGGGTGTTAATGTTCCCTACTATTATTGTATTATTGAATTCCTTTATATTTTTTATTAATTATTTTATACATTTGGGTTCTCCACAAACGGGGTCATATATATTTACAATTATTAGATCTTCTTGTTGGATAGACCACTTTATTATGATATAGTGTCCTTCTTCATTTCTCATTACAGTCTTTGGTTTAAAATCTAGTTTGTCTGATATAAGAATTGCTAGTCCAGCTAGCATCATAAATGGTTCTCCACACCTCACACAAAATTAACAACTCAGGAAATAACAGATGTTGGTGATGATGCCCTTGTTCCTCTCTTGTTACAGTCTTTTGTTTAAAATCTAGTTTGTCTGTTATAAGTACTGCTACTCTGGCTTCCTTTTGATGTCCATTTGCATGACAGATGGTTCTCCATCCCCTCACTCTCAATCTGCAGGTGTTTTTAGGTTTAAAATGAGACTCTTAGAGGAAGCACATAGAGCACTTGTGTCTTAATTTTGGTCTTTTTGCTTATTTGTTTTTATATATGTGGTAGGTAGAATAAAGTGCCCCTAAAGATGTCCATGTCCTATTTATCTAAACCTGTGAATATGTCTCCTTTACACAACAAAAGTTATATTGCTGATGTGATTAACTTAATGATTTGAGGTGGTGAAATTATCTTGACTCATTTGGGTGGACCCAATCCAGTCAAAAGGTTATTTAGAAGACCAAGGCATAAATTTCAAAATTGGAAGAGAGGTGATGACCAAAATAAATGTTAGATTGGTGCAAACCCAGAAGTGAAGGAATGCTTCAGCCTCTAGAATCTGAAAAAGGATAAGGTACAGATTCTCTCCTAGTCCCTCCAAAAGGAACATAGCCCTGTCCACCTACTTCACAGGTCTGAAAGCCAACACTGTGAAATAATAAAGTGGGGTTACTTGAAGCCACTGAGTTTGTGGTTTTGGGTTTTTTTTTTGTTTTTTTTTTTTTTTTAGAGCAACTATAAGATGTTGATATATCTAAATTTGCAGTATATGTAGAAATTTTTGGTTTCTGGTACGATTTCTCTTTTTATTTTCTTTTTAAAATTAACTTCAGCTTGTTTATGTCAATTGCTTTTTTCCACCTTCAATACATATTTCATAGAAGAACTATGTGTATATATGTACATTTTGACATGTGTTGTTGGTACTTTCCCCACCATGTTTTGTCATAAACCCTATACTTTCACCTCATCTCACATTCTTTCTTTCTTTTTTTCTCATAAAATTAGATATACTTCATATTGGGAAGTCTGATCTTTCTAACTGTTCTGAATCCACTTCCCACCAGTCTACTTAGGACCTTATATTATCTGGCTTTATTCCCCACTGTCTCCTTACCACAATTTAAACTTCTGCAACTTAATTCTCCATTACCCAATGACTATTAAAATCAGATATAATTTTTTGAATGTTTATTGTTTTATATAATAATTGTATATGTTTATGGGAGAATTAATAATGTAATATTAAATCTTCCTATCAAAATGAGACCCTTGAATTACATGGAAACAATCATAATTGTACTTGGAAATGGCATTTTTACCATCGCTGATATTTCTCTCTTGTATTCACTTTTATAATACTGCATGGCATTGAATTAATAAATAAATAAAATTGAATACTGCATGGATAGTAGCTTTCGATCTGTGCTTTAATCTTCAGTTAATTGGAATGTTCCTATCCATAGTATGGTTTGGCTGTTGGCTTCAGTTGGAGATTCTCAATTTGATAAAACATATGTTCTTGTATCATGATTTACTCTTTGGAAAGAAATTTTTATTAAATTTGACAATAGCTTTTTAATATCTAGATATTGACTCATTGTATTTTTTCTGATTTAAACTATTGACATGAAGATTCTTTTTTGAAAGAAGTTAAATGTTTATTTTTCCTACAACTAAAATACAACATATTTTATTTTGTCCTTATGCATTATTCCTTTAATGTATTTATAGATTCTATTTGGGGGTTATTTCAGTACTTTTCCATTTTTATTAGTGAGATTCTTTAATTTTGATAGGTTGTATTGTTTTCATCTCTAAATGGCCAATAATATTTAGAAACAAAGCGGTTTTGCTGTAAGCTATATCAATATTTAATTAAATAGTTAATTTTAGTATAATGCGATTTAATCTTTAAAATATGTTTTAAAATTATAGTTAAATTTTTATTTTTAAAATCTGCATTTTGTGACATGACTTCATAAACAATGTACTATAAGTTTTGATCTATTGAGGATATCTTGGTGAAATAAAAGACAGTCATGTTTAAATGTTCCATGGATACTTTATATTTCATGATATATAATATGTACAATTTGTCAGATCAAGTTTATCAAGTATATCAATTATGTTCAGTTATTGTTTTGGACACATTTCCTTGTCAAGTATTAGGAATATATATTTTTAAATTCTCTATGGCAATCATAATTTTATCAATTTTCTTTTTACTTTAACTTTTTTTAAGAAAAGCAAGATATATATAAATGATTCAGATCATATACTCTTGAACTTGTGCTGGCATTTTTTTTTTACTCTTTTTTTTCCTTTTGCTCTTAGAAAACTTACAAATATTCAATATTATGAAAGCAACTTTTAGTTTCTATTTTAACTGGTAGACAACAATGTGCACATTTTGCATAATGAAAATTAATATACATCTGTAATGCCTAAATTCTGACTAACATAATAATCATCTGAATACTTTTTAAGCATGTGCAGGATTTTAAATACTACCTTCAATATTTATCAGCTTTGTGAGTCTGGGGAAATATTTTTTAACTCATTGGTTTTATTTCCCAACTTTCTAGCGAAAGGTATAAACACACACACATACACACATATACCCTGGAGTATATGAGGATGTATTCTAATAGATATGGTTATTTATACAGACACCATAAATAATGTGCATATACATATACATACACAAATATCAGGAGTTTTATATATATATAATATTTATATATTTATATTTATATATATTATATTTGAGTTCATTCTAATACTACACCATTCTTCCTTGTGTTCTTGATTGATATTTCCTTTCTTCCACACTTCATATCATTATCTCAGAAATACCAAGCTTTCAGTAAGAGCACCTGTGTTTTAGCTGTGTACATGTGTTTTAGTTGTGTACATGTGTTTTAGCTGAGGATTTATCGTTAAAGTACTATGTTCAAATGTTACTTGAACAGATCATTTTTATTATTTTTGTTATTTATTTTTAGTTTATTTGTTCAGTTTGCTTTCAGTTTGGGATTATTTGTTCTTAACCCTCTCTCACGTGCTCCTCCACCCTTGTTAATTACCAATTTCATTAGTGTTTGTTTTTTCAACAAGGAAAATAAGTGGCCAAAAAAATCTTTCATACACAAAATCTAGAATGCTTGTAAGGTTCCCAATATTTCATCATTATCCTCAATGTGGAGCCTTTTGTATGTGTATTTTCATAGTATCAGTCTATTTCCAAGGTAAATTCCTTAAGGTTTTTGCTCCGTGGAAGGATAAAGGGAAAACATAAGGTTTACAGATGTTCTAAAGTCATTTGTAGGGATTGGATCTTTTTTTCCTCCTACTAGTAATCCATGCAAATGCCTGTTTCCTAGTAGCTTCATTAACAGCATACTGAACAATATCGGAATTTGGGGCAATCCAAGGTTTACAAAATTGTATCTGTTTATTTTTACATATGCATTTCTCTTGTTATAATTGAATTTGAATATTTTTCTTTACTTAAGAACCATCTTATATCTTTTTTTGAGAAATATGTATTCATGTTTCTCCTATTTTTTTCTCATACTTTTTTGGTCCTTACAGCCTCAATTTTTATGTCTTTTACTTAATATGTACTTAACTTTTTATAGCTAATGATATATTTTATAAATCTTTTCCCACATTTTTAGTTAGATTTTTTAATCTGTTCTATTATTGCATCTTGATTTTCAGTTATAATTAGAAAACATTCCTCTATACCAAGATTACAAAAGAATACAAAGGATTCTATCCATGTTTTTTCTCTAGTGCTTATAGGATTACATTTTACATTTATATCTGTGATCAGTTTGAAGTTTCTTATTTTGTATTGTTTGAGTAATGGATCTATTTATTGTCTTCTTTCAGATCACTATCCACTTGCTCAATTTTAATTATATGTCTTTATGAGTGTATTATAGATTATAAATTGTGTATTTAAAAGTTTTACCATATTACATTTTGAAATCTTTTAAATCTTATCTAGTCTGTCTACATGACCTGATTTTAACTGAGTATGGTGTGCTAATGTGTTCAGTGTTTTTAAAAAATTTATTTCTACTTACTTTTCTAGAGTTTGCTTTAATAGGTGTTTGCTATGTTTTTGGAGGAACAGCTATTCATGTGTCAGTTTTTGTTTTATTTTGTTTTGTTTTGTTTGCCTTTTAGCCCTAAAAGTATTTCTCATTAATTTTTGTTTTGTTTTGTTTTTTAGAAAGAGAGTGAGCACAGCAGCAGGAGGGAGGGCAGGATAGGGCAAGAAAGAATTTGAGCAGACTCCACACCCAGTGTAGAGACCCACACAGAACTAGATCTCACAACCCTGAGGTCATAACTGGAGCTAAAATCAGGAGTCAGACACTTAACCAGTTGAGCCACCCAGGCACCCCACTTATTATTATTATTATTATTATTATTATTATTTTTATTATTGTTATTGGTGGGATTCTTCTTTCTTATGTTCATATTAAAATCTCTACTTTTATTCCATTAGTATTTCCTTTTTCCTGTGTGTGTGTATTCTGGTCCACACTTTTATTTTCAACTTGTATCAATAATTTGTTTTTAAATGAATCTCTTTTTAGAGAATAGAACTGGAGATTGCCTTATGATATAATTTTAATTATTTTATTACTAAATAGAGCCCATTCAGATTATGGATATGCTTGATATATAGCAACTCTGTCATACTGCTTTATTTTATAATTATTTTAATTTATTATTGTTATACTATATATTATATCATACTATATTATTATATATTATATCTTATTATAATATATTATTCCATACTAAATATTATAATTTTTAATGGTCATATGCTACATTTACTCTATTTCTTTCTCATTATTTGCAGCTTGTTTTTTGATACTTGTGGTATTTAGAATGATTCACATATTTATTTTGTCTCGTGTTTATATCTTTTATAATGGTCTCAGTCTTCTGAGATATTCTAGATATTCCTTGCATATCTAGTTTGTCAAGTTTACATGATATAGTCTGTCTCCTACCTATTACACAACAGTAAATTATATTATTCTACCCCTTTTTCTCTACCTCATTTTCTACCTTGTGAACACTGCTGTCTTTCATAACACCTCACCTTTGTACTTTTGCCAGCTTTTCCAATCCCTTTTTGGTTGTATGAGGTTCATTCTCTATTATAGAGAAGGGCTTATAAGAATAGTTTGCCTGCATAGACAGAATCTGTGCATATTTATAGCTCTATCATAATATTTGAATGATAGTTTGAATATATTTCTTTCATTGCATCTATTTGTAGTCAACTGTTTTAACATTGAATTTATGTTTTCTGGAAATGATTTTGCCTAACTTGTCAAAGACATCTGCTGTTCTATATTCTTTTCCATTGACTTTTTATTTTTTTATTTTATTTATTTGACAGAGAGACATCACAAGTAGGCAGAGAGGCTGGCGGAGAGAGAGAGAGAGAAGGAAGCAGGCTCCCTGCTGAGCAGAGAGCCCAATGTGGGACTCTCCCAGGACCCTGAGATCATGACCTGAGCCTAAGGCAGGGGCTTAACCCACTGAGCCACCCAGGCGCCCTCCATTGACTTTTTTTTTTTTTTTTGTATTCTCTTCGTTTGCCTTTTTTTTTTAATTTTTCTTTTTTTTATTAATTTTTTATTTTTTATAAACATATATTTTTATCCCCAGGGGTACA
>NC_081568.1:20326017-20386949 GCF_022355385.1 Mustela nigripes
TTTTTTTTTTTTTGCCATATCAAACTTATGTCCAAAGGATCTTGCTTTATACAGAACACTTTATCTTCCTACAGTCCTTCTGATCACAGTAAATGACAAGTTCACTTTCCCAGTTATACGGATTATAGAAACTTAGAATCCTCTTTGAGTATTCCCATACCATTTTATCTCACATCTTTGAGTATTCCCGTTCCATTTTATCTCACATCCAGATGTGAGCAAAACCCTTTCTCTATTTTCAAAATATGTCTAAAACCCACTTAGCTCTTACACATCTACTGACTGACACCCTAGTACAAGCCATCATCATCACTCTTTGGGTGATTACAATAGACAGTCTCCCTGCTTTTACATGTGTTCCATTTTATCTATATCTAACCCAAAAACTAAAAGGACATTGTGAAAATAGAGGTCAGATCATGCTAATCACTACCTAAAATCCTCCACTCTATTCCCATCTCATTCATAGTAAAAACCAAAAGCTTTAAAATGATCTACAATACACGATATGTTATTTAATAGTCATTCCTTATGCACTGCAGATATGTACTCCCCTCAAGGGGTAGATTCTGACTCTTTCATCAGCCTGAGGGATCCCTCTTCAAAAAACTACACTGCTCATTTATGCACCTCTTTCCGGTTTTTATTCAAATGCCACATTCTCAACAAAAATCTACCTTCTTAGAACCATATATCATGGATTTTATTAACACATTTTAAAATCACTTTCTCTAATAAAACATAAACTTCACAAATGAAATATT
Source organism: Mustela nigripes (assembly GCF_022355385.1). Classification (NCBI taxonomy): domain Eukaryota; kingdom Metazoa; phylum Chordata; class Mammalia; order Carnivora; family Mustelidae; genus Mustela; species Mustela nigripes. Next base: position 20,326,782 of record NC_081568.1, read on the forward strand.
ATTATTATTTTAAAATTTTATTTTATAGTATATAGAATATTTTCTGGCATCTAATAAGCTATCAGTCCATTTTGCTGAATGAATGAGGGAATCCATTTCTCACACTTTATACTTTCCCTTACTTCAAGCTAGGAAAAAATGGCATAGTTCAGGTCTGAGTACAAAGGCCTAAAGGAAGGAGATCTGAAGGTATATGGCAAGAGAAGGCCAATGTTCTAGCTCTGAAGACAGAGAGAGTAGATTCTCTTTTATTCTGATTTTTATTCTATTCAAGATTCAAATGGATTGGATGAGGCCTACCCACATTTGTGAAGGACAATCTGATTTATATAGTTCACCAATTCAAATGCTAATCTTATCCAGAAACACCCTCACAAGTACACCCAGAATAATGTTTGATTAAATATCTGGTACTCCATAGCCCAGTCAAGCTGATATGTAAAATTAACCATCATGGACATTAAAGTAAAATGTTATATCAGTGTTATGATTAATTTATAATTAAATAGCTCATCAAAAGTCTTTATCATTTTTCTAACTCTTCAGAGGTAATTGTAATATTCTCCAATGTATTAGGAAAGCATTTCCTAAAGCTTTATTCATGTTTTTTTCTACTTTGCACAAGTTCATGTGCTATATGAATGACATTTTACAGAGTTTCAACAACAGCAGAAAAAATTATACACAATTTTTTATTTTCCTGTTATGCTCATCAATAAGAAAGAAGTGAAATGGTAATTGTGATTTCTTAAGACAAAAAAACCTTAGAAAGTAATTCCTGACATTTAAAAGCAGCTGAAAATGAGGAGCTTACTGCTTATAAAATGCTTCTAATATTGTACATCAAAACCATAAGGAAATGTCTTTATTTAAACATGCATTTAATTATTTTGCTAGTACTTTATTTTGAAAATTGAAAAATAAGAAGAGAATTTTTATACCAAATTTAAAATAGAATAAATTAATAACTTATTTTTCCCCAGTAAAACTTTATTAGAATAAGCACTAACTGTTCCAGAATTATTTCTATTGGATAACTCAAATTATCACAAGTGTTAGGGTATTAACTTTATTGATGAGTAAAAAAGTATATCTTTTTTACTTTATAACACTTTGGGGTTTTATTTAGCTACTCAATTCAAAGTATGGGTTTTTTTTTTAAGATTATTTATTTATTTATTTGACAGACAGAGATCACAAATAGGCAGAGAGGCAGGCAGAGAGAGAGAGGGGAGGAGCAGGCAGAGAGAGAGAGCAGGGAGCTCGATGCGGGGCTCGATCCCAGGACCCTGGGACCATGACCCGAGCCAAAGGGAGAGGCTTTAACCCACTGAGCCACCAAAGTTTGTTTTTAAGTCAAAATATTAAAAACATAATCAACAAAGCAAAGTCAGCTACTTTCAAGAATATAGAAATAGCATATCTTCTTTTTCCGTGAAGGAAAAATAGAAAAGGAGTCTTTGTCATGGTCCGCATTTAAACCATTTAGAAGTCCTCTTGAATTCATCTTCAAAACATATATCAAATACATTATTTTCTCCATTTCTTTTTTTTTAATAAATATTTTATTTACTTATTTGACAGAGATCACAAGTAGGCAGATAGGCAGAGACCGAGAGGGGGAAGCAGGCTCCCGCTGAGCAGAGAGCCCAATGCAGGGCTCAATCCCAGGACCCTGGGATCATGACCTGAGCTGAAGGCAGAAGCTTTAACCACTGAGTCACCCAGGTGCCCCGTATTTTCTCCATTTCTAATATTTACTCCATGCCAAAATCTTCACTGACCTCCTATGACATTTTATGGAGTTTATCATTGCCATGATGGGTTTCTAACTATCCTCCTGGGTAACACTTTTTCCCTACAGCACTTAACTATTAAGAAAAATCAAACTACCCCAAAACCTAATGGATTAAAGCATGAATATTTTTCTGATTGTTCATGAATCTGCAAAACGCCTACATGCTTCTGATGATCTTGACGGCGTTTGGCAAGGAAGTTCTGAACTTGGCTTAGGCACACTCACATGTCTGGCAGTCAGCTGTCTGTTGGCTGATATAAGATAACCTCAGCCTAGACTACTGACTCCATTTCATGCATCTCTTTATCCAGCATACCAGCCTGAGCATCTTTTCATGATGATCAAAAAGGTCCAAATGAGACAACAGAAGTGTGCCATACCTCATGAGGCGTAGGCTCAGATCTGGAGCAGTATTACTCCTGCCATATTCTATTGGCCAAAAGTTGCAAGACCAAGGCAGATTAATGGGAAGGAGAAATAGAAATGATGAGAGCTGTTGCAAAGACACATTGCAAGGACTGTAGACATGCTACAAGGGTTTGGGGAGGAGGGGTGGGAAGAATGGAGAATTGTAGTCACATTTGCAGCCAATTTATCAAGACCTCTAAAATCTGTTTTAAAACAGCATCCAGGAAAAACAAAAACAAAAACAAAACAGCATCCAGGAGCACCTGAGTAGCTCAGTCAGTTAAGCATCCAACTCTTGATTTTGGATAAAAGCGGGATTCTCAGAGTCCTGAGATCAACCCAGGTGTGAGTCTTTGACTGTGTGTAGATCCTGCTTAAAATTTTCTCTCTCCTTCTCCCTCTGCTCTGCCCACCTCTCTCTCTCTCAAAAATAAATAAATAAATAAATTTTAAAACTATGTGTATGCATGGATAAAATAGTAATGAACTAGATAAAAGCTTATATGTATTTCATGTATTTTTGTGATATTCTTGCTGTTATAATTTTTCTGTAAATTTTATTTTTTCCAAACAAAATTCTTATATTACATACTATAGTAACAAATCTAGGCAAAACCTCTACCACTGTAAATTTGGTGTCTTTCCCCCAATCTTTCCTGTATAATGTTAAAATTTTGTGTCCTACATGTCTTTTGCAGACTATTCACACATATTAGTACCTAATTAAATAGCTATTTTTTGAGCAAGACTTACTCTTTGGATTTTTTTCTGGTGAAGTGTAACAACGAAGACTAGGATGGGGTAACTGAGTTGTTTCCTTTTTTCAATTGCCATTGGAGGGATAATTTACAGTGCGATACTATGAGATACAAGAACTTAGTGTACAGGTGCCTCCTTCCACCCATCCAATGTTAGTAAATGCTCCTGTCTCATCTTGTTGGAATACACTGAGTTGCTTTTTCCTTTGCTACTACGAAAAAACACTTCATTTGGCATTTTCCTGGATTTTCTTGCTCTTCTTCATGATAGTTTTGTATCCCAGTGGGGGATGTATTTCTACAGTAATATCACAGTATTCTAGGTCTGGCGAGAATGAAACTATAGCCTTAAGCTACTTGTAGATCCGGTTAGATCTCATTGAGGTAATGGAGTATAAAGTGATGTAAATACGTTCTGCAAAAGTTTAATAAGCTCTAAGTCTTGTACTGATTTTCTTTAATAATAGAATGCCAATATCCTATGTAAGGACAAATGTAAATGTTGGAGTACTTGAGGAGGTGCTCATTACCATTTTTGAGTCTTCTTGTTAATTCCATATTGAAAAAGTATGTACTTTTTGGCCCCATAAAGATATTAGCAATATAATTCTATAAGATATGTCCCATGAATCAAAATAATCTGTAAATGCTTGATTTTTTAAAAAAATATTCTTGGTAAAGTAGACAGTAGCTATAGAGCTCTCAGACTTAGAAGTTTTATTTTATATTTATCATCAGGCTCTTATTTGAACCTGAATCTAGACTTTGACTTGTTTTTGTTTCCCCAACCACTTACTTCAATATAGTTGACTTCTATAACATAGTTATCTGTCACTGGCTATCCTTTTTCTTCTCCTCCAAGCTTATGTTTGTCCGAGAATTGCTTAACCTGTATTATATTATCATTAGTTCTTTTCATAAGGTTTCTACTGTTTACCAACTATACCCAAAAAATACCTTAGCAGAAGGAGCAGTTGGAAAACACAGCTGGGAAACGGGAAGTCATGTATCCCTGGCCAAGTTTTTTCTATAGGTGATTAGAGCTAACAGCATGACATAAATGTCCTCTCTATAAGACAATCAAACAGAAACTTTTTTTTTTTTTTTTTTTTGGATCCTCAACTGAGGGAACTAGAGCAGAAAAGATTAAGTGGCTAGTTTTCATGCCAAATCAAGATGATCTATAGCTGAGTCAATAATAGAATTGCTGGTATGTAGCATATGTGCCCAAGGCATCCTCTGACCCATAAGAAAAGTTTCAGTTCAGACTATGACTCTTGCAATAAGGCTAAGCATATGGTTTGTTGAAATTATACAATTGAACTCTTTAGAATAGGAAATGACCTTATAAATCAGCCACTCTAATATGTCTCAGTTGCATAGATTTAATATATTTACCCTAGGTACTTAATCATTGAACATTGACTACATAGAGTTTAGATCAAATAAGCAAGCAACTATCTGAGTCTTAATGTAGTGTTTGTTTTAATTCTAATGTTTAGGTGTCTAAAATGTATAGTTAATATTAAAATGTAAATATAGATAATTTTCTTGATAATCTTGCAGCCTTAGTAAGAAATCTTTTGTCTTAAAGAAAAAGATATAATTAAGGTATAATAAAAGGTATAATATAATTAATATGTGAGCTACTCACATAGAAAAAAAAGAAAAAGGTATATGTTTTAATCATTTTGCTTTATTCTTATAATTTTGTGCTTTGTACTCTGGATATAATTGATACATGCTTGTATTAAATTCATTTAACTATTTCTAACTATAAATCAGTGGTTTTAGTTTTAGTTTTTCAATGGTAACTATTTCTAATTGTTGAAATGCACAATTACAATAATAAAAGATTGAAAAGCTAACCAATCTCTGGGAAAGGGAATATATGTTCTTCAATTTTAACTGTAATTTCAAGATACAATGTAATATTTAATCCTTAAATCAGTAGCTATTGTGAACTCACTATATTCAAAATACTATTTGGTTCTATGACAGTGTGAAATTTTCCAAAGATTATTAGAAGGTAAGCAATATGGAAAGGTGTTTTGTAAGGCCCCTTCAAAGGTCAATAACACTTTTAAAAAGCTAATCCTTTTCAACTATTTGAACATGAGCTAATAATTTTTTAATATTACCAAACATACCTAGGATCACAAGTAAGTCAGAATAGTGAGTGTTCTGGATCCATAGTTTCGTTTCAAAATGGTATTTTCTTTAGAGTGAGTTGGAGAATTTGGACTGATGTAATCATATTCCATTCTTTTATTGGCTGGAAAGTGACTGGAGGACTCCAAATACAGAGTCATGGTAGGTGGCCACGTTACTCATAGAATTGGTCTAGGTTGAGATTATGAATGTGGCCAGTGCTCTTCAGTACCTGGTGCACCTCTCCTTATAGGAAGCACAGGAGGTAATTTCCCAGGCCTCTTGCACTTAGGTAGAGCCTAGTTCTTCCTACAGAACTTTAAGCAGAAATGACATGCTTGACTCCTGGGCTGAATAATACTTCACTTTCTGTTTCCATACTAATACGAGTTGGAAGCCACATTTTGAAATTATGGTGCTGTACAATGGGCATGGACTAGATCCATGAGTCTATAAAGAATCCCCAGATGGCAAGAGACATTTCCAAATCGACAAATAATCCTTTTCTATGCTATATTAATAGGATTTCTTGATTTCATTGTCACTCCAGGATAATACCTTATCTTGAAAAATATAGGTATTTAAACATACTAGATGATACTTAAGTAAGAGGGAATAGGGTATGAACTAGGGAAAATACTTGAAAGCTGGGAAGTAAGACCTTGGTCTTATGAAGACACACAAAATCAAAAGGCAGATAGATCTAAAGTCTTAAAAAATGGTCAAGGTGTGATGTTTGAACATGACCGATGTTTGGTTTTGCAGAAGTGATCAGAAAGGAAAATAAGAAGTCTTATTATATGACAAAACAATGTTGCTTATTCCATATTCTGTGGATTTGACTGGAAAATATGTTTAAATGTGCTATTGTCCATACTAGTTTTGCTCTCTAGAGTAATAAGAATCTTTAGTTTTTTTTGTTTGTTTGTTTGTTTTAGTTTTTTTTTTTTTTTGGAATCATTCACTATAGGTATGTTTACTTATTTGTTTAAAAATATATACATTTCTATATTTCATTATCTTAAAATGAGAATATAAATAATTCCCCAATCAGAGAGTTGTTTTAATACTAAGCAAATTACAACCTGTATTCCTGGTTGGATGTTTCTAGTGGCAGACTTTGGGATAAAATTTAGCTAGTGTGATGTTTTAAGTACTCTTAGGATCAACACCTGTGGAAGGAAGTAAAACTGCACCAAAGGGGGAGAAAGTAAAACTGCACCAAAGGGAGAAGTTCAGCTGCTATTCAGGCCTGGTAACAACCTCAACTGATCATTTGGGGAAACTTTGGAACAAGAATAGACTTTCAAAGTTTTCTCTAGTTGAGCTGAAATGTCCAGGCCTTTATACTCCATAACAATCTGTCATTGACTGTGGCTTGTCAGAGAAGGGAAAATGGCAGCTGGGGCCACACTTTCTTCATTGATCACAAAACATAAAGTACTTGAAACAGACCAAAGCATATCATAAATGTTTTTTTTTTAATTTTTTATAGTGGGAGAGCAAAATTTATATTTCCTATAGCAATACATTAATTACATTTGAGAACATACATTAAAACTAAACAAGAATGCTATAAGGATAAACTAGTTACACTTTTTTCAAATATTGTCTCTTAGTGGTTCAAAAACCGATTCTCATTATAAATTAGAAGACTATAGTAGAGAAGGAAGAGATCATAGTTGCTTTCTTTTATCTCTGAGATTCCACACTGTCCTGAACTCAGTAGTTCCTTTTAGAGCCCCTCTTGTGTTGCAGCAAGGAAAAATATATTTTAGAAGAAAAGAGGGGGAAATAAATGTACAGCTTATTTACTTTAAATGTGGCTTCAAGAAAACTAAAGCTGTTTCTGTCGCCTGGGTGTTGGGGTTAATGTAGAGCATGAAATCATCCGTAATATCTGACTTGCTAAAACGTAACACAGAGGCTGCTGGGGGCAGGGAAACTTTCGCAGAAGGGCGCAGGCCTTTGGAAGGCTGAGACCAGTGTGACCACTCTGCCATAGGAATGCTGCCAGGACTGGCCTTTCCCGAAGCTTCCCTTCTTCTTCTTTTTTTTTTTTTTTCCAAAGATTTTATTTATTTATTTGACAGAGAGAGAGAGAGAGAGAGAGCACAAGCAGAGGGAGAGAGAAAAGCAGACTCTCCCCTGAGCAGGGAGCCCTGTGTAGGACTCGATCCCAGCACTGATCACAACCTCAGCTGAAGTCAGACACTTAACCAACTGAGTCTCCCAGGTGTCTTAGCCTAAAGGGCCATCACCAGTGATCTAAGAGGTGTATGCATTTTCCCCTAGGCTATGTTTAGAGAACTCTTAGAACATGCGGATTAGCGTATAGTATCTTTCCTGTAAATAGCTCCTCCCAGTTCCAGTGAGACCCCCTTGTCACACATCACGTGCTTAAGAAACAGTGATAAAGTTTCATGATTATCCTGGAAGGCCAATAAAAGTGGGAGCAATGAAGAAAAAAGGGTCTTCATATCTGAGGGTTCACCGCCTTGTCTTCTCTGCTCTTTCACAGCAAAGTCTGGAGTAATCTTTCATCTGTCGGTACAGAGGTTATTGGCCATTCTTAGCACCTGGGAAACCCTTTGCTGGCCTTGGTTATTTCAAACCCTTGGGCCTACCCAATGGCCAATATTCACAGTAGGATATGTCTTATCTAGATGGCCATTCCTCTCAGCAGTACAATTTTACCCCTGTGTTCTAGCAGTTTATTCCTCAGAAACCTTTTCCGGGCAGTGATCTTGAACCTCTAGACAAGCCATTGTGGTAAATTACCTTTAAAGTTTAAAACAGCAATGTATCTCCAAAGATTTACTTGGGCATTGAGAAAACTCTAGCATCCTTATGCTGAAAACCATGGAAGGACAGGTCTAAATCTCTCTCTCTTTCTCTCCCTCTCTCTTATGCTCTGTCAGCTCCAGACCACCACTTACTTTTGGAACTTGTCAGTTGAAAATTTCAGAGATGATATCCTCCAAAGTCAGCGGTCACTTGATGCCCTCTTCACTGGGCTTGTAGTTGTGGAGAGGAAACTCCACCTTCCTCACAGTGCCAGTCTATGACAAGGATCTTCAAAACTCAACTATCTTTTTTATTGACTTCTCACCTACTTTATAACAGGTTTAATAATGATTTAAGGATGGTAAAATCACTTTGGAGATACCAATCAACTAAACAGTTTATCAATTTAGTTACTCATAATAAAGCTGGGGATAAAAGACACATGCTTTTTCCAACTGTGTGTTCTCAGCTGAAACACCAAACCCAGAAGAATCCCATTTAACATTCTGTAATTGTTTTGTTTTGTTTCGTTTCTTGGACTACCTTTGAAAAACTGATAGCTTAAAATATTTGGCTTCTCATTGCAATACAGAAAATACATAATGGTTGGGACAACCTGACATCCTTAATTCTTGGGTAAGTCAAATGAACTACATTACTGAGCACCTAATTACATTTAAAAAAATATAGACTTTGATGTAGCAATTCAATTTTTGTGAATTTAATCCTATAGAAATAACTCAAATGTGTCTACATGAAATTTCAAAACAGTATTATTTTTTCCTCATAAGCAAGGTAGATAACTTAATTCTTTCTCAGAATGGGAACTTTATTTATTTTAATATATTTTAAATGGAATATTATTTTGTATACAAAATAAATTGGATATCTATGATATTCAGAAATTGTTAGTGGTGAGACAAGATTAACAAGTACAAAATATAATAGATTATGTCATTTGTTTATAAGTATATACTTGCATATGTATAGTACATTATACATTATATATATATATTTGCATGTAAATGAAAATTTTCTGAAAAAAATCTGTAAGAAATTGTTAAATAGTAGATAAACCTTAGCAGATAATCTGTATTTGCAATCAGAGAGGAAGATAATTTTCATGTCATATGTATATCAGAAGTAATTTAATACAAATTAGTTAAAAGACATACCGTAGTGAATTATTAATCTGCTCAATACTTTATAAAGTTATTAATGTCAAAATGGGTAATAAATATGATTTTAAAACTAAAATGCAGACTAAATAAACATAAAAAACTCTGAAAGATATAATCAAGAAGTATTAAGGACTGAGATTGATAGCAAAGAACTTAGACTGATTTTAAAGCATAATTGGATAAAATTTATGGTAAAACATAAACCATAAAATTTAAACAAATTAAGACTACATTAACTTTGAGTGAAACAATTAGATAATTATAGAAACAGGTAATTGAAGAAAATTACCTGCTTTTCCTGGCATTCAAAGAAGAAACAAATTTTGATTCCCTAATCTTGATACTTAAATGCAAGAATAAAAAATCCTTTGTGGAGCATGGGGGTGGCTCAGTCAGTTAAGCATCCCAGGATCTTGGAGTCTGAGATCGACCCCCATGTCGGGCTCCCTGCTGGGCATGGAGCCTGTTTAAGATTCTTTCTCTCCCTCTCCTTCTGCCCCTCCCCACCCCCACTTCTCTTGCTCTCTCTGAAAAACAAACAAACAACAAACAAAAAAAAAAACTTTTGTGGAAAATTTGTCAGAAAAACAGGCAAATTCTTAATGGACAGATGGTTTAAATAGACATTTTGTTTCTAAAGAAGACATACAAATGGCCAGAATGTACATGAACAAGTGTTCAAATCACTAATCATCAGGGAAATGCAAGTCAAAACCACAATGAGATATCACTTCACACCTGCTGGAATGGCTGTCATCAAAAAACAAAAGAGAATGATGTAGAGAAAAGAAAGCCCTTGTACACTGTTAGTGGGAATGTAAATTAATAAACCACTATGGAACACATTATAGAGGTTCCTCAAGAAATTAAATTAAAACCAATCCTACTTTGGTATATATCCAAAGGAAACAAAATACTTAATTCAAAGAGATACCTACACTATTGTGTGCACTGTAGCATTATTCACAATAGCCAAGCTATGGAAACAGTGTAAGGGTCCATCAGTGGAGGATTGGTTGAAGAAAATGTGGTAGAAGTATACAACGAAATATCATTCAACCATGGGAAAAACCATTCCCAAATTTCCAAATCCAGCCATTGTGACAACATGAATGCAACCTGAGGGCATTATGCTAAGCAATGTAAGACAAATACTTTATGATATCCACTATCCACTATATATGTTTAATCTTTAAAAAACTGAACAATGCTAACACTATGATGGTAATCATAGTGTATATAAGTGGATCAAATTAATGTATTGTATAAATTAAACTTACATAATGCTGGGCGCCTGGGTGGCTCAGTTGGTTAAGCGACTGCCTTCTGCTCAAGTCATGATCCTGGAGTCCTGGAATCAAGTCCTGCATCAGGCTCCTTGCTCATCAGGAGTCTGCTTCCCCTTCTGACCCTCCCCCTTCTTATGCTCTCTCTCTCTCATTCTCTCTCTCTCAAATAAATAAATAAAATATTTAAATAAATTTTAAAACGTACACAATGCTATATTTCAATTACATCTCAAAACAATGGAATAGAACAAAGGAAGAGATTTGTTTTCTTTTTCTTTATCTATCCTTTCTTTTCTTGTCTTTGTCTACATTTTAAAGGATAGTAAACCGTATTTTTTACTGAGGCTATAGCAGTGCAGTAAGGCAGTAGACCCAAATACAAAATGAAGATTTGGAAAATAGATTATTCATGAGGGTGCATTTTGAATTGAAATTATAATTTAATTGTTTCCTTGAGGCAATAAAAGTACCATGAGATGTCAATGAGTTTTCCTTGATCTCTTTAAGAATAGACCATGTGAACAAATATTCAATATAACCAAGTACACTACCAAGATTAAGAATATTTTTTATTGGGGCACCTGGGTGGCTCAGTGGATTAAGCCTCTGCCTTCGGCTCAGGTCATGATTTCAGGGTCCTTGCATGGATCCCCGCATTGGGCTCTCTGCTCAGCAGGAAGCCTGCTTCCCCCTCTTTCTGTGCCTGCCTCTCTGACTACTTGTGATCTCTCTCTCTTTCTATCAAATAAATAAATAAAATCTTTAAAAATAATAATTTTAAGATATATAAAATAAAAATGAAAAGAAAGAACAAAATATTCAAGTCTGTTAAACCTAAAATAGAATTTCATAGAAAAATAACTGGATATAACTTACACCATTATTTATTTATAATTACAAATTAAATTACCATGTATGCCACATGCAATTTTATCTTATATTAAATATGTCTAAACATGACTTTCCTATTTCCCATGTGTATCTAGGTGTGACCTAGATAAATAGTTATACCATGATTATTTTTGGAAAAATCAATAATTTAAGATACCAGTTTTTTTGAAACCACTTATAGATTTAAAATAAACAAAATTTATTTTTTCTTTTTTTTCCAAACAAAATTTAAAACAATCCAAATACCAGGTATGTTGTAGAAATTGAAAATGTGACTCTAAAAACCATTTAAATGCAAAGTCACTAGAGTTACCAATACTGTTTTGAGAAGGAAGTAGGAGGAATTACTCTTCCTTCCTTGAGGGGTTACTAAAGGACTGCTGTACTCAAGATAGTGTCTGTCATTGACTTAGATACATCACCCAGCAGATCAGGTGAGTCCAGAAACAGACCAACTTGCTTATTTTCAACAAAGCTGCAAAGGCAATTCAGTTGAAAGAGTATACATACAATCTTAAGATGTGACACTGGAACAACATGGAATTTTGCTCCATATGTTGCATTATATGTAAAAATTAGCTGACAGTGGATCATGGTCCTAAACAACTATATACTTCTAAAAGTATATAATTGCAACTTCTAAAAGTAAATCTAAAAAATAAAATAAATAAAAGTAAACCTAAAAAATATATATTTGTAATCCTAGATTGGCAAAAGATTTTTTTTAGTTACAGTAACAGAAGCCCATCCCATAAAAGTAAATAGAACTTACACATTGGACTTCGTCAAAATTGAGTGTCTACTTTTTGAAAAAGACTGCTAAGAGAATGAAGTAACAATATAAAACTGGGAAAGATATTTGCAGTTCCTATATTTGATAATGCAGTTATACTCCGAATACATAAAGAGCTCTCGGTACTTACTAATAAGGGCAGATTTACGTAGATGATGTGGCAAAAAAGAGGTACAGATGACAAATAAGCATATGAAAAGATACTCAATATCACTGAACATGATAATTAACACCACAATGAGATGCCATCACTATTAGACGAAGTTCCTAGAAGCAAAGACACCACCTATAGTCTCTTTGCACTGTTTCAACTCCTCACAGAAAAGTGGCTTCAGGAAATTAGACTTCTTAAATTGGAGCTCAGCACTCTAAGTGAGCATGTTCCAGTAAAACATAGAAAGGTTAAAGATCATCTTTAATTTGGAAGTCACAGGGTCATCACCGCCAGTCTCCCAGTCAAAGCAGTTAGTTCCAAGCCTAAACAGATCCAGGGGGAGCTTTTAGATTCACCTATGGATGAAAGCCTAGCCAGGGAACACTGTAGAAGAGCCCATGGGGCCAGAGACACACTGTATCAGTCTTTGCAAAATATACTGTCTACCTCAATGGGAAGCACGTATTTATAGAGTATCTAAGAATTTCCCCACAAATTAGTTCCCGTAAAGGAAAACAACAACAACAAAATGCCTTTAACCAACAAGATTAAGAGAGATGCTTACCAATAAGGACTAATTAAAATGCCAACCTCACCTATATATCTACATCACAGTTCACCTGGAAAAGATTGTTCCTCCTAATTATGTAAATAAGGGAATTCAGAGAGGCATTATCCCAGGATTGTGATGTTACTAGGGAATTAAATCTTCTGTTCTCTAATATTTATCTGGTATGCAAAGCTTGTCCTTGTAGAAGATGTGTATCATTTTAAAGAGGCTTACTTAAAATGCCCAAAGCGGATTCCCTACAAATTCCCATTCTCTCATTCCCTAGTATCACACTATTTTCTCTTTATGGTACATATATATAAGGTATAAAGCAATACATTACCGCCTCTTTCCTTAAACTCATAATGTTATCTCTTTATTTGAGACAAGCATCCAGTCATTTTCTTCCCTCTTGTCACAAGTGCATATTGTTACTTTCATTCTTTAGATAATTGCCTCTTTCCTTTTTATTACCCTGTTTTTGGCTGACTTCCACATCATAGCCACAGTAAGATAACATGAACAACTCCTAAGTAAGATGAGTCTTAGGGCTGCTGACCAGAAAATTCTACACCTTGACAGGAGTTATAGATGGAGCAATGCGTTTAGGATCTCTCTCAGGAAAGCAAAAAGTAGCAAATGTGCCTGCTTCCTTGGTACATGTTGTAGACCCTAAGTTAAACTTGTCTTTATGTCAGGACTCAGGCAGCCAATCCTGCTCTATCTCTGTATGCTCATCAAAGGATTAATTCCTTCATAGGAGTATAGAATTTTAAGAGCTTGGTTTCTAGTCAATCTGGCATTAAATGTTTTGTTTTTGTAACTTTGCCTTTCATCTAAATAGGGTGACCAAAACTATTTAAATTTAAAGATTCTACTTATAAATTCAGATCAAAACAGAAGACAAATGTCTTATCAAAAATTGAAGATAATATATTACACAAAAATAAAAATTATATGTGGCTAAAATACAAAACTAGTTATTTTATACTTCAGGAGTGGTAGTAAAAAGAGGTAAAGAAATAAGAAATATGACACATCTTTCAGTAAATCTGAGGAAAATTAAAAAAAAATAATCTGTATTGTCTAGGATTTTTGCAAATTTATCCGTCATTATTATAGAACATTTTGGTGATAGATGAAACATATTCTCTGAGAAAAAAGTAGACTGGTCTAATCAATGAGTCTACATCTTTCATAAGGCATTTCCACATCACTGCACATCATTCATGGCTGAAGAATATCAGAGGACTCTTGGAACTCTCATGCTCATCTCTAGCATTTTTATTATTTCTCTCATACTACTGTTCCCTAAAGTTACACCCTAAATGTCACTGATCTTCCATGTCCCCGGGGAGCAAGGAAAATGTCGGGTTGGATCTGGTAACCTTGTTGTTATTAGAAAACATGGATGCCATAAAAAATATAGATAGTTTAAGTGACTCCACTATCCAATTTTTGGAAATAGCAGTAGTTGTAACAATGATATAAACAGTAAGAACAATAATAATATTACTGCACCTCATTAGTTTTGTGAAAGATTGATTCCCTACTGATGTTCAAACAAGAAAAGTCAATGTAAAATGTATAAAAAGCAAAGTGTATGATTGAAGAAAATAACTAGAATAAGATGTGTTTATATATATTTAATTTTTAAATAGAGGGGACAACGCATATGTTTGCTTTCTCTTTTTAACAGAGTTTTGATTTGCAAAATATGAACATGTCTATCACATATATAACAGGACCAACTTCATGGGCCTGTGAATTGTGCAGATGCACAGAACCCAGTATTTATGGTGCCCTTAATGCCCCGATATCACCATCTTGAAATTCTTAATAATTTTATTTTTAAACTGTTTTACAGGCAAAGTCTGACGTGACCACTGGGCTTGCATGTGAGCAGAGGAGATACAAACAATATGCATTTCCCAGTTTGTGGATGCCTCCTTTGTATATCCAGTAAGCAACAGATTCTGATGAATCTGAAATGCAGGGTAGTTCAGTGAGAGTCTGGAGAATTTGAGGTAAGCTTGTTATGTTATGGTAGCTCACCTTGTGTTCACTTTGAATTTTGCTGAACCAGCAGCTTCGGAGGCAATAAGGATTCTGTGCTCATTTCATCAAGAGCTATGACAGAACAAGCCAGGTCACTGATCATCCTAAGAGGCTGTGCTTTCCAAATGAACTTTTCAGTACTAACCAACTACTTATGACATAGAAATAAAAGGGGAAATGGAATAACCCATATTTTTGTTTCATTTTCCTTTTGATGCATTCATACTCACCAGTAAGCCAAAGATAGAGAGTTTCCCTTCGTATGTACTACGCATAAGTAAAACAGCAATAGTTGAGTTAGGTTTCTGCAGTGCTTTCTTTTTTTTTTTTTTTTCCCCCTGTTAAGAATGAAATGCAAAGGGCACCTGGGTGGCTCAGTGGGTTAAAGCCTGTGCCTTAGGCTCAGGTCATGATCCCAGGGTCCTGGGATCGAGCCCCACATCAAGTTCTCTGCTCAGGCGGGAGCCTGCTTCCCTTCCTCTCTCTGCCTGCCTCTCTGCCTACTTGTGATCTCTGTCAAATAAATAAGTAAAATCTTAAAGAAAAAAAAAAAGAATGAAATGCATTGGGGAGCATGGATGGCTCAGTAAGTGTCTGCCTTCAGCTCAGGTCATGATCCCTGTGTTCTCGGGTCCAGCACCACAGGCTTCCTGCTCAGCTTGGAGTCTGCTTCCCTCTCTTTATGTCATTCCTTCTGCCCCTCCCCCACTGCTCGGTCTCCCTCTCAAATAAACACAATATTTAAAAAATTAAAAACAATGAAATGCGCATACATATAAGAGCCACAAAATATGAAGTGTGCAATTTTGATGGTTGTGCATAAGAGTTAAGTGTTCGTGTCTCTGCATTTAAAACTGGTATTACACAGTATGATGATAAATGTCATTCTAATAATTTAAATTATTAATTTTTCATCATGTAGAACATCAAAAATCAAAGAAAGAACATAATGCTAAGTATATTGACAAAGATACAGAAAAAAAAAAGAAAAGCTGTATCATTTCGAACATTTTAAAAGCATGCTTTTCCTGCTTTCCTTTTCTTTTCCTTCCTTTTTGAACAAGGGGTTGAATGTTTTCATTTTGCACTAGGTCTCATCAATTATGCAGGTGATACTAAATGTAGTAAAATGTAATGACTAAAATATATTGTGACCAAGTGCTTTTCATTCAAGCAATACAGGATTTAATATTCAATAATTAATTGTAATTCACAACATAAAGGAACTTTTAAAAAATTTCTAGTATCTCAATAATGCAGAAAAATCGTGTTAAAGGTGAAACTCAGTTATTAATATATTAGAAAGAGAAGAGAGCTTCCTTAACATGATTAAGTACATTTATGAGAAAAAAGTACCAAAGCTAAGATTATATTTAATACTAAAAAGTGAATGAATTCTTTTGCACTTAGGAACAAAACAAGGATATGTCCTCTCATTGCTTTTATCCAATGTTGTATTGGAGAGCCCAGCCAGTGAAATTAGATGAGAAACATGACTACAGGATATAAAAATGAGAAACGAAGATGGAAAGAAAAGCTTTTTTTCATAAGTTTTTATAAATATTATATTAATTTTGTAGCCCACAGTATTACTAATCTCACTTCTTATTTCTAATAGAATTTTTATAAAATCTTCAGAATTTTCTACATAGCTGACCACTGATTAGAGGTGATATTTTGTCATAGAGTAACTTTCCAAATGCATTTAAGTCATTTTCTGGACTTCCTATTTTATTTCATTGTTCATCAATTTAGTCTTGTAGTAATACATGTTTTTAAAATCTGAGGCTTTAAAATATATTTTAATATTAGGCCAAACTGGTCACACTTCAGTATGCTTCTTTTTAAAAGGTTTTCATTGATATGCTTATTTTTTCTAAGAATTTTATGATCAATAAGTCAATCTTCTTTCAGATTGCTTTATAGTTTTATATTATCTTAATAAAAACAACAGCTTTATTTCATTTATGTCACATTGATTCATTGAATTTTTTCATGGGAATATGGCTACTAGCCCCAAGTAGTTCAAACTAAGAGTTTAACTATCTTGAATGTTCTTAGGAAAATCTAAAATGTAATATGTAAAAGATAAATATTGTCATTATTCTAAATAAGTTTATATTTTTAATATACATTTTTCTAAAGTAAAATAAATGTTAAAGTAGTGGCATTTTTTATGCTCAGCAATACATGATACACAGATTTGAGGAAGGGCGGTCCTTCCTCAAGGGAAGAACATATATGTGTTGTACAACACATATATGGACTATGTTATATATGAGATATATATATATGTATATAGAATGCATCCCAAAAAATCAGCATTTAGAAGAAATGGAAGGTCTTTTCCTATAGATATAAATTATTCAACAGCAAACAAATTATACTTTTGGTGTAATTGTCAGAGATTTACAGAATATCCTAAATTTGAATATCATTTCTGAGTTAGAAATCTTAAGGACAAAAGAGTACCTATGAATAATGAGAAACAAACCTGCATACATGAATTATGGCTTAAACCTTGTCATGTTAATAAAGGGTGACAGGAGCATATTATGCTGCTAGATGAAGTTTCAGCCTTTATTACATGATTTGATTTCATTGAGATCCATGGAGATAAACTGAAATGTTTAGTGACAGTCCATTTTTTTAAATCATCTCCTCCTCAGAAACAGATAAAAAAAAATGTAGACATATAGTTTATTATACTTGGCACCCTAATAAAAATTCTGAATATTTGCACAATTGAATCAGTCCTCAGTTCCTTATCTATCAAAATTAGCAATTCATATACCTAGATAAACAAAACTTCCAACAAATACATAAATATCCTTTTAGTTATAAAGGATATGAGCATGACATTGAAAAGTAAGTAGAACAAATATTTTAATATGTCCTGCCTCCAGCACAATGGAGTTAATATTCTGTCAATATGTCCATTTTATCATACTTATAATTCAGCTGTAAAAAATCATTCAAGCAAAAGCACATTAGTCATATTATTTCCCTCCTTTAACTGGCAACCTTTTATGTTATTTCAACTATTTACAATTCAGTGTATATTTAATTCACGTTCATACCTAGAAATATCCTCTGTGTCTCCAGAAAAAAACACTATGGTTGACAGTATTCAAAAACTCTGCTTTCAGAGAAATATTTTATTTTCAATACTAATTTTTTTTTAATTTAGCATATCAGGGCAAAGACCGCCCTTCCTCAAATCTGTGTATCATGTATTGCTGAGCATAATAATGAGTTACAGACTATGCATTGTAAATAGAATAAACTGGCTTCAAAAGCAGATATTCTGCTTCCATATCCTCATAAAATTCAACACCTGCTTCACTCCTTTCTACCCTAACGTGTACATCACAGACTATCAACAGTGTGATGTTTCTCTTCTAATACTTCATTGATTTTTAAATTCTTCATGATGTTACTGGTTTCCTTGGGAAAATATTCCATTTTGACTCCGGTGACATATGGTAAATTATGATGTTGATCAAAATCAGTTTTTCATGACTAGATTTTGGTAATATTAACCAGGGTGTGAGGAAAAAGAGAGGCATAGTCTTTCTTAATGGAATTGAGGAGCTGGTGATGTGAGCACATACCAGGGTGATCTCCCACATCCCTGGAGCATCAGATGCCATGCATGTATTAGTAGCGAGGTCAACCCCTTTACTGATTTTCCGACTTTGCTACAAGTCAAATAGAACATGTTAAAAAAAAAAGGCACTATAATTTATTTCCAAAGTACAACCCCCATCCTTTCTTGTTTTTGTATATAGGGTCACTGTGTGGTTGGTGTTTTAAATAGAAAATTGCAAGCATCAACAGCTTCTTGCTTCATCACATCTCCTGTGTCCATTCTTTCATCTTTCTGAGGTTTTTGTCTAGAATTGAGAAGGAATTTTAAAAATATTTAATCGATTTATGTTTTAATGTTTTGTGGTGTTTATAGTATAAAAATAGCTCTAGCACAACTATAAACTTCAGCAACTTCAGACCTGGTAGAGAGCTAGTACAAACGAATCCTGACCATCCACCTTCTCCCTAAGTACTCAGGAGTATGATACGCATATCCCTGGTGGGCAGCCAGCAGCCATCAGAAGGGACTAAAAGATGTGAAACATTCATGAAATGCAAAAGATCTCATCTCACAGGTTCTGAATCGACAATATCTTTGGCATCTTGAAACTCATCATTGGGGATTGAAGACCAGGGAAGCATGGACCAATGCTTCTAAGATAACGTCTTTGTGGAACTAGTCATTCTGCTAATACTGAACTATATCCTCACCAACTATAGAAGAACTTCCATACCATAGCCCTTCATTTGTTATGGTGTATGGAAAATCAAAAACTAAGCTCTCTGCATCATTTTATTTTTCATCCATTTTGTGACTGAATACTGTAATTTGGTAAAAGAAATTAATTTGATGCCTAGAACACTTTTAGATATTTTTTGTCTTCTTCTTCAAAAATTATTTTTGATAAGCTGCAGTATAGTAAAAAGCATATTCAATTTTTCTTATGTAAATAAGATTTGGATACAAATTGTGACATATATAACACTTAAAATAATGTTTTATTTACTCTTAGTGTGTTCAATTATATTTCAAAAATGGTCACAAGATTTCCAGTTTTCTATGTTCTTATTTAGAACTTTGACATTCTACTACCAAATGGGAGAAGATGTGTACCTTTCTATTGAACTATGGCAAGAGTGATTGAATGTGATGATTATTGAAGCTAAAAGACAATGTAGCTTTTCCTGGTTCTCTCTCAGAATGATCATTTTTGGAACCAAATCATCATGCTGTGAGGAAGTCAAACAGCTACAGGGAGATGTTCTTGCTGAAAGCCTTTTGGTGAGGCCCCAGCCAAAAGCCAACCCCAAACCATCAGACATGTGGGTGAGTGAGACTTCAAATAACTCTGTATCCCTATTGTCCTCTGAATAACTCCAGGTGATGCTATGTGGAGTAGAGCAGGTCCTTTTCTCCACCAATAACCACCAAAGTTGTAGATTCATGAGTTAATAAAAGATTATTATTGACTTAGGACCTTACATTTTACGGTGACTTGTATAAAGAGGTAAGTAGTATACATAAGTACCATTTCCACAGTCTGTGTGGTTCACACCCTTCTATTTATGTTCAGGGGGAGGGTTTAGATAGCACAGACTTTACTGAAGTCAACTGTATTGTTATTCCAATTTTTTGGTCGTTTTGCTTCATTCTGTAGTTCTCCCTCTTTCTACCACTCTTATAGACCAAAAGTGATCAAAACTACTGCTCGTCTTTGAACAAACACTACCAGGACTGTTATTTTTCTTTCTTATGTGATAAGTCTGGATGCTAAAAAAAAATCTCAAGGACATTGGGAGATGGAAAGAAGAAGTGAGTTGGGGGAAATTAGAGGGGGAGACAAACCATGAGAGACTGTGGACTCTGAGAAACTAAGGGTTTTAGAGGGGAGGGGTGTGGGGGTTGGGTGAGCCTGGTGGTGGGTATTATGGAGGGCAAGTATTTCATGGAGCACTGGGTGTGGTGCATAAACAATGAATGCTGGAACACTGAAAAGAAATGAAATAAAGTAGAATAGCCAAAACAATGAGGATGAAAATAATGTTCAATAAAATTCTTTATTAGGCACTAGTAAACTACTAGTTTACTTTGTAAAAAAAAAAAAAAAAAAACTTTAAAAAAATTAGGGGCTGCTGGTGAAGGGATTTTTTTTAAAAAATTTATTTATTTATTTGACAGAAGGATTACAAGTAGGCAGAGGCAGGCAGAGAGAGGAGGGGAAGCAGGCTTCCCACTGAGCAGAGAGCCAGATGTGGGCCTTGATCCCAAGACCCTGAGATCATGACCTGAGCTGAAGGCAGAGGCTTAACCCACTGAGCCACCCAGGTGCCCAGTGAAGGGATATTTAAGTAGCATATCTTCATGTTCCTTGAGAAATAGCAAACATTGACACAAAACAGTGGCTATGTAACATGATACAGTTCTTTACATTTTTATCTGTTACAATCCATTTTTACTGCATTTGTTTATCCCAACATTGAGACAACATTTGGATACACTCCTGATAAATAATATAATCCAATATTCATGATAGCTCTCAGTTTTAATGTTTATCTATATTGATTTCCCTTGGGAGCTCAGTCTATTTGCAAATATGGCTTATGAACACCAGCTATAATGTTCCATGAATTTCATGGTAGTCATAGAGTTTTACTCCTTTTCATTTTTTACAATTTAACCCTCATCTTTTACCAGCATAGCATTTGCCAAACTTTGTCTGCAAAGTGTCAGATAGGGTCAATACTTTCAGCTTTGTAGACCATATGTCTCTTTTACAATAACTCAACTCTACTATTAAAACACAAAAGCATCCATAGACAGTGCAAAACTAACGACTCAGGCTGTGCTCCAGTAAAATATTATTAACAAAAAACAGGTGGAAGACTGGATTTGGTCCATGGACAGTAGTTTGCCAAACCCTCTGCTAGAGTGGAGACACTTTAGTAATGTTTCCTTTTAATATTTGGCATCTCCACAAAGCCCATTTTTATTTATTATCTGAGCATTCTTCTTTCTACAAAATGTTAAACATAAGTATGTTAATGAATATCTTTTAAAATATTTTAACAAGATAGAAATATATTTTAAAGTTTAGCAAGTAACACAAATATGCTTTTAGCTTGTAAAGGAATATTTTAAAACCTTGGGACTTAAAAAAAAATAGTTTGATGATGATAATTTGAAGATTACCCCATGAGTGATCTAATGAAAGTCACTTAAACCAAACACCTGGATTAATTAGAGAGAAAACAGTAACTTTTTTTGGAAGGCAAAAAAAATTGTGTTTTTTTGAGTTTTGTTGTAAATTTAAAAACTAGTTTTGGAATTGAAGGCATAGGGAAGCACCCCTTTACTTTCTAGTCTACAAATAAATAATAAGCTAAAGTTCAAAATAAAGTTAATGATATTCAAAATGTATTTTGTTACTCTAAATACAAGAGATTATTTCTTGTCTTAAAATTAAATTCATAATGAAGTGATAACTATAATGCATTTTTAATTAATCTAGTTAAAAAATAGTCCTGGATCACTGTTTTAGGAGCCACACATAACATAAGGAACCAATAAAGCAAAAATATTTACTTTATGAAGCTTATATTCTATTAGGGAATACACATAAAAATAAAGATAATTGGGGAGCCTGGGTGGCTCAGTGAGTTAAGCCTCTGCCTTCGGCTCGGGTCATGGTCTCAGGGTCCTGGGATTGAGCCCCGCATCAGGTTCTCTGCTCAACAGGGAGCCTGCTTCCCTCGCTCTCTCTGCCTACCTCTCTGCTTACTTGAGATCTCTCTCTGTCAAATAAATAAATAAAATCTTTAAATAAATAAATAAAATAAATAAATAAACAAATATAAAATAAATAATAAATAAATAATATATGACTTGGGGATGATTATAAAACATAAGTCAAACAGGAATAAGCTTTGAATATTAGAGGTAATGGAGGATACAATTTTAGATATTCTAAGAATCATGAAGAAAGTTTCATTTGGCAAATGACCAAAGAAAGAATTGATACCCGATGTGGTTATACGGGAGGAAAAATTTATAGACAGAAGTTATAACAATTGTAAATGCACTAGCAAGAGTTTGCCTAATGTATTTTGGAACACTTGGGATGCCTGCCGGGGAGACCAGAGTGGAGAGAGAAATGAGGTTGTAGTGAGTTTGTAAGAGTAAAGAGGGATCTGATCCTATGAGAAAGGATAGCAGGCCTTTCAAAGGACTTGGTATTTACTTTGAATTGGGAAGATATTGGAGAGTTTTGGGCTGAAATTCACATGAACTGATTTTTTTTTTTTTTTAAAGATTCTTCTAGCAAAGCTAGAAAAAAAGATCGGGTAAAAAACTATGGGTGTTTAAATACAGTATCAGCAAACTGAAGGGTAGGAAATAATCAGATTCTTTGATGAGAAGAAGCACAGTAACATGCTAGGATAGTAAAACTAACTGATAAAAGTCACTTAAAGCAGGAAGCACAGAATTCGCTCTTAGTACTTGTTTCATTGTGGCTGTTAGGCTTCCTGGAGGATATCATGCTAAGTGAAATAAGCTAGTCACAAAAGGACAAATACTGTATGACTCCACTTATCTGAGGTATTTAAGGTAAATTCACAGAAGTAGAGAATAGAATGGTAGCTGCCAGTAGCTGGGAGAAAGTGTGAGTGGGGGAGTCAATGGTCAAAGGCTACAAAGTTTCAGTTATGCAAGACAGGGAAGTTCAAGGAAATCTCCTATATAGCATAGTGTCTGGTGTTAACAGTGCTGAATTGTATACAAATTGTATAAAATTTGCTAAAAGGGTAGACATTACTTTAAATGTTCTAATCACATACAAACTAATAATAACAGCAATAATAATGGGAAACTTTGGGAAGCGATAAATATGTCCATGTCCCTGAAAATAGTTTTGTGGGTGTATACTTTCCCTAAAGTCATCCAGTTGAATCTTTTCACATGCCAATTATACCTCAATAAAGTGGTTTAAAAAAAGACGTTAATAGGAAACATGATGAACCCAAATAAGTTCTGTATCTTAGTTGATAGTATTATACTAAGAATGATTTCTTATATATATTTTTTTAAAGATTCCATTTATTTATTCGACAGAGAAAGATCACAAGCAGGCAGAGAGGCAGGCAGAGAGAGAGGAAGAAGCAGGCTCCCCGCTGAGCAGAGAGCCCGATGCGGGGCTCGATCCCAGGACCCTGGGATCATGACCCGAGCCGAAGGCAGCGGCTTAACCCACTGAGCCACCCAGGCGCCCCGATTTCTTATATTTGATAAATGTTTCATGGTTCTGTAAAATGTTAACACACAGGAAAGCTCTATAAAATGTTTTCAGGAACTCTTGATACTAGTTTTGTAATTTTATGAGTCTAACATAATCTTAATTTTTAAATGACTATTAAAAAAGATGAACTGCATTGAAAGTGCCCCTATTATGAAGAGGTGAGCCTGGTGATTTAAATAATTGCTCATGTTGATTTTTTCATGATTCCTGTACAAAAAAATATGCGTTATCTGAATATAAATTTGCACTGACAATGCTAACATTGATGGTGAATAGTAAACTAGGCACAAAAAGTCATAACTAGATTTTTTTTTAAATTTCTTTTCAGCATAACAGAATTCATTGTTTACGCACCACACCCAGTGCTCCATGCAATATGTGCCCTCCGTAATACCCACCACCTTGCTCCCCCAACCTCCCACCCCCCACCCCTTCAAATCCCTCAGATTGTTTTTCAGAGTCCATAGTCTCTCATGGTTCATCTCCCCTTCCAATTTCCCTCAACTCCCTTCTCCTCTCTAACTCCCCTTGTCCTCCATGCTATTTGTTATGCTCCACAAATAAGTGAAACCATATGACCAATTGACTCTCTCTGCTTGACTTATTTCACTCAGCATAATCTCTTCCAGTCCCATCCATGTTGATACAAAAGTTGGGTATTCATCTTTTCTGATGGAGGCATAATACTCCATAGTGCATATGGACCACATCTTCATTATCCATTTGTCCGTTGAAGGGCATCTTGGTTCTTTCCACAGTTTGGCGACCATGGCCATTGCTGCTATGAACATTGGGGTACAGATGGCCCTTCCTTTCACTACATCTGTATCTTTGGGAAAATACCCAGTAGTGCAATTGCAGGGTCATAGGGAAGCTCTATTTTTAGTTTCTTAAGGAATCTCCACACTGTTCTCCAAAGTGGCTGCACCAATTTGCATTCCCATCAACAGTGTAAGAGGGTTCTGCTTTCTCCACATCCTCTCCAACAGACGTTGTTTCCTGTCTTGCTAATTTTGGCCATTTTAACTGGTATATGGTGGTATCTCAATGAGGTTTTAATCTGAATCCCCCTGATGGCTAGTGATGATGAACATTTTTTCATGTATCTGATATAACTAGATTTTAAGATATTCTTCACAGTGTGAAGTTAATCTAGTAAAATAATAAGAGATATAAAAGTTTTACAGTTATTTTATTTTTATTAACATCTGCAATTAAACTTTGCCAAGTTGAGGGGGCACTATATTATTTGATATTCAAAGAATAATTTTTAGCAAAATATTATTTTAAAAGCCTATTTTATTCTCTTTTATGAAGAGGAATATGAGTGTATCTCAAATATAAATATTACCAGTGGGTACTAAAAAGGCAATTAATATGTAGGTACTAATAACTGGATAAATTATATGTAATATAATAAATATTAATAGACATTAATAGATATACATTGAATGTAAGAAATGATATATAATATATATAATATAATAAATACTTAAAGTATATAATTATTTTGACTATATCTCCTACTTGTTAGTGTTTTAATTCTCCATATAAGACTTAATCTTTAAAGCTGAATTCCACACTTTATTTTCAAGTGGCCTGAGTCTTCAGATAACAATATGGATGATGCAACTTCAGGATTTTTCCATTTTAGAGACATTGCAGATATTACCAGAGGGAAAATCCTCAAGCTTGTTCAAATGTATTCAATCTATCAACCATTACCCATAAAAACTGTGTCAAGTCATTACTCAGTCTCAGTGATTTCAATTATCCTCAGGTGCTGAATGCAGAATTGATTCTCTATTTCATCTACCTTTCTTGTCACTTTTGTTGTTATTTTTGCTCAGCATCATGGTTTAAACTATGCATTCTCTTCAACATTCAGTTTTTCTTGCAAATCCTTCTACCCTACATTTTATATTTTCTAAAGGTCTGCAAACATTTTTGGCATGATTTGAATAAAATGGAATATACACACTGAATTTATTTTTATCTACTTTCACTATGTTTATGCAGCAAGAAGCACCACTGAGCACATTTAGCTTATACAAACAAGAAGTATATAATTGAACATAAATATTTTCAAAGATTCACAGAAGTTTTGTGGATGGAGCCTATACATTACTGTTGTTTAACAGCTCCCTGGGTGATTCTTCTGCAGAGCTAGTACGAGGTCCAGTGGTGTTGCATATATGCTTTGACATATGTCAGCAGTTCTCAAACTTTTTGGTCTCAAGAGTCCTTTGAATTCTTAAAAATTATTGAGAATCCAAAAGTGTTTTCATTTAGATGAATTCTATAGATTCGTGTTTACTGTATTAGAAATTAAAACTGAGAAAACTTAAAGCGATTTGTTCAGTTTAAAATTACAGTATTAAACCCATTGCATGCTAACAAAATAAAATTTTAAGAAAAATAACCGTAATTTACAATCCAATTAAAATAATGAGGAAAGTAGACTCATTTTATATATTTTTTCTTATCTCCTTAATGACTGACAATTAGAAGACAGCTGGATTCTGATATCTCCTTCCTTATTTAATCTATTGGGATATTGACATCATGTAGCCACTAGTAAACTTCACTATACACTCTTTAGAAAATGAGAAATAAATGGCAAATATTATCTTATTTTTAGGGAGAAAATTTTGATCCTACACATGGTTGGTAGCTAAGTGTATGAAGTGTTCCAAACATGTCAAATAGTATTTGAACAGATATGTCCACATTATTATTCTGATTAGCTGCCAGCATACTTGAAAGTATTTATAGTAGAACATTTTTAGAAATATATTTATTGTATAAAGAGAGAAAATTTCATTCCTTACTATTTTATATATGTCTAATTCTCAGTATCTTTTAACTTCAAAAGAACTTTAATTCACATTTTAAAAAAAACAAAGAAGCAAAGGATCTGTACTCAGAAAACCATGGCACACTCATGAAAGAAATTAAGGAAGACACAAAGAAATTGAAAAACACTCCCTGCTGATATATTGGAAGAACAAATATTGTTAAATGTTTATACTACCTACAGCAATCTATACATTCAGTGCAATTCCTGTCAAATATCATCAACTTTTTTCAAAGAGCTGGAACAAATAATCCTAAAATTTGTATAGAACTAGAAAAGACCCCAAATAGCCAAAGCAATGTTGAAAAAGAAAACCAAAACTGGTGGCATCATAATTCCAGACTTCAAGATGTATTACAAAGCTGTAATCATCAAGATAGCATGGTACTGGCACATAAAACAGACACATGGATCGATGGAATGGAATAGAGACCCCAGAAGTGGATCTTCAACTCTATGGTCAACTAATCTTCAATAAAGCAGGAAAGAATACCTAATGGAAAAAAGACAGTCTCTTCAAAAAATTTTGCTGGGAAGTTGGACAGTCACATGCAGAAGAATGAAACTGGACCATTTCCTTACACCATACACCAAGATAAACTCAAAATGGATGAAAGCCCTAAATATAAGACAGGAATCCATCAAAATCCGAGAGAACACAGGCAACAACCTCTTCAACCTTGGCCACAGCAACTTCTTTCTAGACACGTCTCAAAAGGAATGGAAACAAACGCAAAACTGAACTATTGGGGCTTCATCCAAGATAAAAAGCTTTTTCACAGCAAAGAAAAGAGTCGACAAAACCAAAAGACAACCAACAGAATGGGAGAAGATATTTGCAAATGATATATCTGGTAATGGGTTAATATCCAAGATCTATAAAGAATTTATTGAACTCAACACCCAAAGAACAAATAATCCAATGAAGAAATGGGCAGAAGACATGAACAGACATTTCTCCAAAGAAGACATTCAAATGGCCAACAGACACATGAAAAAATGTTCCACATCACATGGCATCAGGGAAATACAAATCAAAACCACAATGAGATACCACCTCACCACCAAAGTGGCTAAGAGTAACAAGACAGGAAACACCAAATGTTGGAGAAAAGGGAACCCTCTTACACTATTGATAGGAATGCAGGCTGCCTCAGCCACTCTGGAAAACAGTATGGAGGTTCCTCAAAATGTTAAAAATAGAACTACCTTAGGACCCAGCAATTGCACTACTAGCGATTTACCTTAAAGATACAAATATAATGATCCAAAAATCCAAAGGGCTACCTGCACTCCAATGTTTATGGCAGCAATGTCCACAATAGCCAAACTATGGAAAGATCTCAGATGTCCCTTGCCACATGAATGGATAAAGAAGATGTTCATCTATATGTGTATATATATGTGTGTCTATACACACACACACACACGCACACATACACACAGTGGAATATTACTCAGCCACCAAAAAAAACCACAATGAAATCTTGCCATTGGCTATGATTGGAACTAGAGAGTATTACGCTAAGGAAAATAAGTCAGAGAAAGACGATTATCATATGATTTCACTCATATATGGAATAAAAAAACAGAGGATTTTGGAGGGAGAGAGGAAAAAATAAAACAAGAACATATCAGAGAGGAAGACAAACCATAAGAAACTCTTAATCACAGGAAACAAACTGCAGGTTGCTGAAGGGGAGAATGGAGAGAATGGGGTTACTGGATGATGAACATTAAGAAGGGCACAGGATGTAATGAGCACTGGATATTATGTAAGACCGATGAATCACTGACCTCTACCTCTGAAACTAATAATACTTTATAGGCTAATTAACTGAATTTAAGTTACCTTTTTAATGTAAAATTTTTTTAAAACAATAAAAGGATGTATTATGTATCTACTGTGAGTCAGACATTGTACCAGGACCTAAAAAGTCAGTGGACCCCAAAGGAAGGCTACCATGCCCATAAAGAGAAATTGCTTAGACTACTGAGATGGATCTTAAATAATTAGTAAAATTTAATGAGGGAAAGAAAACTAGAAAATCTTCCTTAAAAAAAACAAAAAACAAAAAACAAAAAAAAAACAGAAAATTAAGTCTGGTTATAAGGCCAAAAAAAAAAAAAAGATATGTGTGAAAATAATTAATATTCCTAATGTGGCAAGAAGTAGGCAACAAGACCTAGTGGAAATATTTAACACCAAGACCATAAAGGAACACCAGAGAAAGGAGTGAAGGGAAGGTAGTATTAATACTTTCATCTTAGAGAAAATCAGGGGCAACAGGATTTGTAGTTAATTTAAGAGGCAAAAATTCCAAACGTACTCAACTAGGACACCATCAGTGAAGATGTTGTATTAGTTTTCTATTGCTGCTATAACAAGTGATCACAAACTTAGTGCCTTGAATTAATACAAATTTATTATCTTAGAATTATAAACTTCATATATCTAAAAAGCATCATCAGGGCTGCATTTTTCTCAGGAAGCTCTAGGAAATAATTCATTTCTTTCCCTTTTCCAATCTTTGGAGGGTACCTGAATTTTTTGACTTATAACTCCCTTCTTCATCTTCAAAGTGTAACTTTCCCATCTTAAGATCCTTGATTTAATCACATCTGCAAAATCCATTTTGTCATGTAAAGTAACATATTCACAGGTTTAGGGTATGAGGACAGAAACATTGTTCTGCTATCATTCAAAGGAAAAATTTAAATGTATTCTAAAAAATTCAAAATATAATCACCAAACACCTATTATTAGTAAAATAACCAAGCATGATCAATGATGTCTACTGAGCTTTTAACATATAAATCTAATATTATTCCAAAATAAAAGTTGTACATATAAATTAAATAAATAAAAAACCAGTAGTTTGATTGAACAAGGAATGGTATTTTTCCCACTCAAAACTATGTGTATGTAAGGAAACACTGATTAAGTCTACTTAAAATTAATTAGATATGTCAATTATTTGCACTGGATTTTACACATTGTATTAGATGTAAGACTTATGCAAATATGTGCATTTTAGTTTTATTTACAGCTTATCAAATTGTATTAAATGCAGTAATAAATAAAATGTAATTTTACATGATCTTTATCTTACCAGAGAGCGATATTAGAACCAAGAGCATAAACAATCCACAAGTCAAATATTCTAAAATCATTTTACTGACAAATAAATGTGTGTTATCAGTGATTGAAACATTTTGTTTTATTAGTATTCTTGCTGTTGAATATGATTCAGTTTGAATTGTTATTAGTCAGTGGGGAACTTGATGCTCAATTGAATATAATGAAATGCCTTTCTGTTGGTTTTTGTTTTATGACCACCCAGGGGGCAAATTAAAATAAAGTACCATATTCTTGTATACATATGTATAAATAGCAAGCTCAAAGTGTTAGTAGAGAAAATAAACTATACACTATTTGAGGTCAGCTACTCGGATTTGATTTTAATGATTTTTACCAACTAATTTTACATTTTTTGTAAAATAGTTTTTCCATAATTTGGAGTTTGATATATGTCCTTGACCATTTTGTGATAAAATTGTTTTTTTGAAATAACTTTTTCAACAATTGATGTTGAACACAAATCTTTTCAGGATAATAGATAAGATTCTTAATGTGTAACTACAAGAAAATCAGTAAGGGTATTATGTGTTGAAAATTAAAATATTTTGAAGCACCTGACCAGCTTAATCAATGGAGTATGTGACTTCTGATCTTGAAGTCATGAGCTCCAGCCCCACACTGGGTGTGGAGATTACTTGGAAAAAAAAAAAAAGAAAGAAAAGAAAGAGTATCTAAATAATACAATTATTAAATACTTAATGTTAAGTCATTAACATAATGCACATTAAGTTGAAATGATACCATCTACTCAACATTTTCAGAATCAACATTATTTCTAGTGTAAAATATGTTTTATAAATATGTCATCTCATCTTAGCATCAGCAATCAGATAACAAAAAGAAATAAAAGGCATCCAAATCAGCAAAGAAGTCAAAGTTTCGCTATTTTCAAACAACATGATACTCTATGTAGGAAAACCAAAAGACTCCACCAAAAAATTCCTAAAAGTAATAATACATGAATTCAGTAAAATTATAGGATATAGAAAAAATGTACAGAAATATGTTGCATTTCTATAAACAAATAATGAAACAGCAGAAAATCAAGGAATCAATCCCATTTACAATTGCACTAAAAAGCAGACGATATGTAGGAAATAAATTTAACCAAAGAGGTATAAGGTCTACACTCTGAAAACTATAGAATGCTTATTAAAGAAACTGAAGAGGACACTAAGAAATGGAAAAACATCCCATGCTGATGGGTTAGAAGAACAAATATGGTTAAAATGTCTATACTGCCAAAAGCAATCTACATATTCAGTGTAATCCCTATCAAAATAACACAAGCATTTTTCAGAGTTAAAAGAAATAATCCTAAAATGTGTATGGAAACACAAAACCCTAAGTAGACAAAGTGATTTTGAAAAAGAAAAGTGAAGCTGGAGGTATTACAATTCTGAACTTTAAGCTTAATTACAAAGCTGAAGTCATCAAGACAGTATAGTACTAGCACAAAAAGAGACACATCAATCATGGAACAGAATAGAATACCCAGAAATGGACCCAAAATTATATGATCAACTAATCTCTGACAAATCAGGAATATCCAATAAGAAAAAGTTTCGTCAACAAATGGTGTTAAGAAAATTGAACAGCCACATGCAGAAAAATGAAGCTGGACTGCTTTCTTATGCCATACACAAAAATAAATTCAAAATGGGTTAAAGACCTAAATGTGAGACAGGAATTCATCAAAATTCTAGAGGAGAAAACATGCAGCGACCTCTTTGATATCCACTGGAGCAGCTTCTTATTGGATACATCTCCTATGGCAAGGGAAACAAAAGCAAAAATGAACTATTGGGTCTTTATCAAGACAAAAGGCTTCTGTGCAGTGAAGAAAACAATCAACAAGCCTAAAAGGCAACCTTGGGAATGGGTAAAGATATTTGCAAATGACATGTCTGATAAAGGGTTAGTATCCAAAATCTATAAAGAACTTATTAAACTCATCACCCAAAACATAGATAATCCAGTTAAGATGGGGAGAAGACATGAATAGATATTTTTACGAAGATATACAGATGGCCAACAGACACATGAAAAGATACTCCCATATCACTCATCATCAGGGTAATACAAATCAAAACCACAATGAGATACCACCTCACACCAGTCAGAATGGCCAAAATTAACAACGCAGGAAACAACAGATGTTGGCAAGGATACAGAGAAAGGGGAATCCTCTTACACTGTGGTGGGAATGCAAATTGGAGCAGCCACTCTGAAAAACAGTATGAAGTGTCCTCAAAGAGTTAAAAATAGAAGCACCCTCAATCTAAGGTGATCCAGCAGTTGTGGTACTAGATATTTACCCAGAGAATACAAAAATACTAATTTGAAGGGGCACACAAACCCTGATGTATATAGCAGCATTGTCAACAATACCCAAACTATAGAAAGTCCAAACGTCCATTGACTGATGAACAGATAAAGAAGTGGTATAAACACATATTACTCAGCCACCAGAGCGAAGTCTGGCCATTTCCAATTTACAAATTCGAATTTGATTAGAGAAAAACTTGAGATACATACAAACAAAATACTCTAGTTAAAAGACAAATCCATATATAAAACATTTCCAAAGCAGATAAAATATATAGATTAAGGAACATAAGTTCTTAGTGACCTGTGTAAACTCCTCCCTAAATAGACATTATTTTTTAATGTCAAAGAAAAAGAAGAAGTGTATTACTGGTGGAACTTAGGCTGTAATGTGTAGAGTGACAAAATGCAAATGGAGAAGACATGTAGAGGTTCATATTGCTTTTCCTCATACTGTCGCTTGCTAATTCATTCATTCAATAGCTATCTTTGACTTACAACCATAAGCAAACTATCTAAAAATTTTGGATGGATGTAGTTTTGGGGTGTATGCAGCTTATAAATGATTATACCTTAAATAAACAATAACAGAAGTAGTCAGTTTTAAATCAATTACAGATATGCACTCACTCTGCCTGAAACAAATATTTCACTGTATGTATATTAACTGGAATTTATATTAAAGCTTGGAAAAGAGGAAAGAATAAATAAGTGCGTGCTCTGGAGGAAAATGCCCATTTTAAAATAATGTCGGTAAGTAGTCATAATGCAGCGACATCGTACGTAGAGCTAATGTGTGATGATGGTGTGTCTTTGTGACTGTCCTGGCACATAAGACTTGGTAGATAGCATATAAAGAATTTAGAAAGCTCTGGGGCGCCTGAGTGGCTCAGATCAGTAAGCATCTGACTTTGACTCAGGTTGTATCTCCAGGTCCGGAGATCATAGTCCCGCATCGGGCTCCCAGCTCACTAGTGAGTCGGCTCTCTTTCCCTCTGCCTCTCCCCCACTTGTGCTCTCTGTCTCTGTCTCTCTTAAATGAATAAATAAAATTTAAAAAAAAAAAAGAAAAAGGAATTTAGAAATCTGAATTCTTGTTCCATCTTTCTCACAGTATGTCCTTCTGCATTTATGGATTATTTTATTTCTTTGTGATTCACTCCCATTGTTTCTAAAATGAAGTTCTTGATGATATCATGTTTAGATATTTAAACAAATATTTTTTCACACAAAGTAAAACTTTACTATTATTTTGATTATCTAACAAGTCAGTTAGTGCTATATAGTAGTATGTTTTAAAAATTTGATTATAGACTAAATATGATTGAACATAAGTAAAAGAAAGGCAGTAATGTTACTATGAAGTACAGTTCAGTAAACACCAAATCAAATGCATTACAAGCATATGATTATCATTTCAACCAGGAAAGTTATGTCAGAAACATTGAACTCTGAGAAAAAAAACTCACCAGTGATTACTTATATGAAATTATAAAAGTATGAAAATTAGTCATCATTTTATTATTAACTATCTATTTGACTATATGTGAATCAAACCATTAATTGCCATTTTTAAATATAGGTTTGATAAAGTTAAATTCACTTATGAAAAGTATAACAAGACTATTCATATAGCTTTATATGTCTGTAGACATGGATATTTAATTCTCCCATCTATGCTAACTATAAAACAAAATAGAAACTAAGTTTTGATTCCCAGCTACTAATTTTGATCCTGTTTATCATTTGCCCACTCTGTCATTTTCAGTGCTATTTAATGCATTAATGGTAATATCACAGACAGGTGAGGGCCACTTCCTTTTATCCACCTCTTTCTTGGAGGGCTCTAAAATTGACTTCAGCTCAAAAACATTTTCAGAGATAATTTGCTTGAATTAATTCTCATGATAACCCAGGAACCTGGGGACTACTGTAGTTTAGAAGATAAATCCACAGATGACTTCAGAGTGAGAAAATTTGCAGATCAGAGGCAAGTACCCAGCCCTGAAAATCCAGTATGGGTTTTTAAGCAACCCCATGAATATAAAAGCACAGTCCATGAGTCTTACTTTCATTCAAATATAAAGAAAGTTATTAGTTTAATCCATTAATGAAATTCAGGTGATCAGCTATTCATTAGTGGTATGTGTATCATATTTACTTTGAAAATAAAGCTTGTCTGCTTATTGGATATGCAGTGTCTTTACTTATTTAAATCCTATGTGAAAATAGCAAGAATTTATTTCAGTTACATATTTAAGTATACAAGAAATATGTCATTATTTACTTCTCTATGACTAAACATATCTAATTTTTATCCTGATTCCAACAGGAAAACAAAATATAATTTGTTCCAAGCTTTGCATTTGTTTCATAACCACATGTAGCAATACATGTGTCAAGTCATGAACATAGGGTAGAAATAAACGTTCCTCAATCGTCAGTTTTCTTGTATGCAGTTTTATCCAGCTTCTTATCCTAAATATATTCATTTAAACTTTATTTTTTAAATGTAAATTTAGAGAAATACATGATAACCAAAAAGATTTGGTTCCATCAAATTGCATATCTATTGAGGAAGCCAAAACCTATAGAAGACATCTCACTTCCTTGGGATAAATTATTATTCTAATGCTCTAGATTTTCAATGACTATTGGAAAAACTTGTAGGTTGCTTTCAATGTAAGATATTTCCATGTTTTGGTTATTTGTTACATGTAGAGAAATTTATAATGCTCAATTTATGCTCATAAACTCATATATAGCTTGTATATAGAGTCCTTAAGAATAATAGAGCATGGTATCACAGGCGTATGCATATGTCTCAACTCATCAAGTTGTATACATTAAATATATGTGGCCTTTCATCACACCTTATAATTATTCCTTAATAAAGCTGTTTAAAAAAAAGAGTAATTGAGCATAAATGATTCATTACTCTTCTCACTGAATT
Source organism: Mustela nigripes (assembly GCF_022355385.1). NCBI lineage: Eukaryota > Metazoa > Chordata > Mammalia > Carnivora > Mustelidae > Mustela > Mustela nigripes. Next base: position 20,361,765 of record NC_081568.1, read on the forward strand.
AAGAAAAATATTAATGGTGGTGTGAGGTTTATATTTATAGTTAGTAGTCATTAATTATAATGTGGGATTAATGCCATTAATAATAATAAACATTAAATGTGTGTAATTTTAAAATAGACACAATGGAGTTACTTTATTTCATTTCCTGTGCCATCATTTCGCTTTGAGCAATCAACATTTGATTTTAGCTTATTTGCTCAAAAATGATGCTTCTGTGTTAGACATACTATAAAGGTTTTTTTTAATTTTATAAGTTAAAGAGTATTAAAATTGAATTAATGTGTTCATCCTGCTTTATTTTATATGAAAATAAAAGCATGCTATTATTTTTAAAAGTCACCTTTAAAAATAATTGGCTATTCTATTGCCACCATCTGCTCTTCAATTTTAGTCTGAATCTAGTACTTTTATAAATTATGCTTGGGAACTCTTAGTTGAACTGATTCAAAATAGTCTTTTATGCATTCCTCAGGTGAGTTTGAAACCACTAAATGAAAACTGTTTTTCTAGTAAAGAAAGATTGAAAGTGAAAGGTGTTGTATTCTTTTTATTTTAATCAAGGTGAGTGTTCATTTCCAGACACTCAGATTTATTTTTTCTAATTTCAGAAAATTTTTTTCATGTCAGATTCAGTCCCTGAGGCACTGATGTCAGCTTTCTAATGAAAAAAGAATAAAATTAGTTTCACATACCTTCTCAAACTGTAAGGTATGCCATGCCAGTGAAAGTGTCTAGCATATTTAAAAGATATATTTAATATACAGGACACTCAGTCATTCAATAGAAGCACATGTCCTTTTTTATATACTTCTTTTGAAAAGCAAAAAAATAAAGGTGACCTAAGAATTCTCTTGTAGTTTGCTTTAAAAGGCTTAACTGATTGATGGTAACTGACAGCAAAAAAACAAAAAGAGGTTAGAAGAGATTTCTCTATAACGGTTAAGTATGCACCGAGATCAATATCTGTTGTGAATTAACCCTATCGGATTTTATGACATTGTTCTCATATAATAAATATATATATTAATCTTCCAAATTAATCTGAACAAATTTTAACTCAATTGTACTACTTTTCTCCCTGATACTTAAAAAAAGTAACTATTCATAACTATTCATTCAACTTACTATTCATAACTATTCCAATAATGATATCAAAGGACATTTTGGATGATATGTTTTTCCACGTAAATATATATATTTTTCATTTTTATAAAATCTGGGTTTGGGCCTCCTGGATGGCTCAATGGGTTAAAGCCTCTGCCTTCAGTTCAGGTCATGATCCCAGGATCCTGGGATCGAGCCCAACATCGGTCTCTCTGCCTGCCTCTCTGCCTACTTGTGATCTCTCTCTGTCAAATAAATGAAATCTTTAAAAAAAAAAAAAAACCTGGGTTTTTATATATGACTACCAATTCTATACAATCTTTAATTTAGTTGAAGAACCGCAGAAGTCTTTACTCTTAAAATAATTTTGTATATTAGAGGATGAAAATTGCTTTCAATATATATTAAAAACACTGTTCATACAGATAGTTTTTACCATGATGTTCTTCCTTATAGGTTGGCTGATAAAATCCTCCATTTTAACAAGAGTATTTTATGTAAGAAGACTCTCTTTAACAATAGAATATAATGTTCTTCCTGGTTATTTTCCTAATACAGAGACAACCTTTGGAATAATTTTTTACTCTTTTTAAGGGAGGATCTGTTGCATTTTCAGTAAAAGAATCTTAGTTCTTTATTTAACTTACACCTAATTTGCTCAATATTTATGTCTATTTGTGCTGGTTTGTAGCCATCTTTGCTACAACCTTGCTGGATTAATTGCTTTTCAGATTGTAGATTAATTGCACACATTAGGTTTCCAAAGTTTATTCCCCTTCTGCAGTTGAGCAGGAATTTTTCCTGTGATACACAGTGTTTGATAATCTGGCATCATTACGCCTTTGTCTTTCTTGCTGTAAATATCAAATATATAGTCTCTGTTTTGAAAATGTCGCATGCACGATATGAAGGCAAGACAATGTAGAGAAAGCCCTGGACAAAGAGATTGTGGAGGAGCAATTAAGGAGAATGTTTCTAAGCACAAACATCACTGATACCTTTTTAGATTTGGAGAAGTTTTCACGCCAACATAAATTCCTTACTCCAAATAATGTTGAGTTATTTAAAAAGATAGGACATGGAGTCTTGGATCTTTTATTTTTAAACATAAATTTTATTATTCTTCAAACTGGGTAAATAAATAATGTAAAATTTATGTCACTGATATTTTGAGAATAAATCAATTATTATCTTATTAAAAAAAACAAAGTGAACAAAGGGTGCACCAATTTGGGGATAAAAAAAACTTCCTGGAAAGGGCAATAAACATAATTTAAGGAATAAGCAGTGGAACCATGTGAGGTTTGGAAGAAAGTACAGGTCATTCTCAGTGTACTTTTTGTTTCTTTGTTTTTTTTTTTTGTTGTTTTGTTTTTGTTTCTTTGCTGTACATTTACCAATATACTAAAGGATATAATAAAGGATGCAAATCAGCCAGATGAAGAGCTGTAGAGGGCAAGGGCTTCCATAACTTACCAGGCACCCCACTGTCCCCCAGATCTCCATGTGTTTACTAACTTGGAAGCTCTCTAAACAGTGTCCATTCTCTGTATTTTGACACTCCCATTAAGTAGGGGAGAAGAGGAGAGAAAAGAGGGCAAACATGGCATAAAAATAAATAGGACTGGAGAGATAAGACCCTACCATATTTACATTTTAACGTAAATCTCCTAGCCATGCATCCCTACTATCCTGATCTTCAAAGACAGAATTGCTTCCTCAAGAAGTTAGAAAAGGAATACGGGAGATACTAATCTTCTTGATGTAGCTTTCAAGAAAATAATTCCAAAAGATTCATCACAGCTGAATCCACTTCTGGTAGAGTTATTTGTTGTACACAAATTGGAGAGAACCATTTTTTCCAGTTTTCTTTTACATTCATTCTGGGAACTCTTCTTTAGAAATAAACCTATATTGAAATAAAAATTTGCTAGATATAATCTTCTTTAGTGTGACATCAGAAAGGAAGTAGGTGCCAAATAAAAACATCTAGGAGGTAGGATAACAGCAGACACAATTCCCATGTTGCAATGATAATCAGTTTTCCTGGAACAAAAAGACTTTATTAAAAAATCTCTCTCGGGGCGCCTGGGTGGCTCAGTGGGTTAAGCTGCTGCCTTCGGCTCAGGTCATGATCTCAGGGTCCTGGGATCGAGTTCCATATCGGGCTCTCTGCTCAGCAGGGAGCCTGCTTCCCTCTCTCTTTCTCTGCCTGCCTCTCCATCTGCTTGTGATATTTCTCTGACAAATAAATAAATGAAATCTTAAAAAAAAAACCTCTCTCTTATAGAGTTGCGATAAGCTTTAGATTTTCATTAAAGTAAAATTTTCAAAAGCAAACACAGAAGATGTCTTGGTGGCTCAGTCGGTTAAGCGTCTGCCTTCTGCTTAGGTCATGATCCCAAGGTTTTGGGGTCAAGTCTGCATTGGGCTCCCTGTGGAGCTCCCTCTGCCTCCTCTCTCTCTACCTCTCATGAATAAATAAATAATTAAAAAAGAGAAATTTGAGAGAAATTAAAAAGCAAACAAAGGTAATCATGATTTTTAGAAAAGGGATAGAATAGCTGATTAAAATACACACACACACGAAATCATTTTTGGCTTTTATGTTCCTCTGCATTTTTCTAAGTAATACAAATATATTGACTTATTTAAATTTTCACTTCTTTTCGCCAGGCACAAACTGTTATTTAAGTGATGGCGCTAACCACGATTTAAGAGTACATTTCATTAAAAGCATATGATCAAATGAAGGTTGTCAGCAAGAAATTTCATGGATGTGTATGGATCAAGTGGTCTTTAGACTTAGTTAGGTTTTCTTCTCATTCTCATCAAATTTCTTTAACATTATAAATTTATTCAGTCCATATCTCTTTCTTTTTATATCACAATTATTATAAAGAAAAAAATACAACATATTTATCTTTCTTTTAATTTTATTTTTTCAAGTTTTTATTTATTTTCTAGATAGTTAACATCTCTCTTTTTTAAATTACTTGTTTTAACATATATTGGATGATAGTTCTAAGCCTGTAGCTCCCAAAGAAGCCTATGTGTAAAGAGAAAGTAATAATTCAGCTGGAAAAGTGAGAAAAGAAGAAGGAGCCTATGAATCACCAACTCTTTCAAGAGATCTAACACTGGTGCCCATGACAAACATGCTAGGTGGCTGAAACATACTAGGGTAAGACAAGATGATAACAGCATATAAAAATACCAAGGTAGATCTGGGGAAGCATTGGGTACCTTGGTAATTGGCAAGACTTTATGCAGTAGGCTAGATTTCTGTTCATATTTAATGTTTGGTTTAGAAAACAAATTTTGTGATTAAATAAATTTAGGTAGTACATCTCAAAATATTCAAGAGGGTTAAATTTATGCAGTTTGATTAGAGAACAGTTAAATGGCATCAATTCAAACAATTTAGTTTCTTTGAATTTGTTTCTGTGAGAAAACAATCAAAACATGGTTATTAAATATAGACCTTGGGGCATTGGTGGTTCATTCATTTGAGCGTCCGACTCTTGGTTTCGGCTCATGTCATGATGTCATAGGCCTTGGCATCCAGCTAGGTGCTCAGCAGGGAGTCTGCATGAATCTTTTCTCCCTCTGCCGCTACCCCAACTCGCATGCACATGTTCATTTTTTGTCCCTTTCAAATAAATAAACTAATCTTTTAAAAAATATATAAACCTTGCTTGAACGTTTCAAAAAAAAAATTTAAAAATGAGCAAGTAAGGGCACCTGGGTGGATCAGTCAGTTAAGCCTCTAACTCTTCATTTCGGCTCAGGTCTTGATCTCAGGCTTGTGAGATGGAGCCCGTCTCAGGCTCGACACTCAGCACAGGGTCTGCTTGAGATTCTCTATCTCTCTCAAAATAAATAAATATATCTTCTTTAAAAATAAGCAAATTAATGAAATAAAACACAGACCTTAGAAGACTTTGAACAATGAAAGGTATACAAATCAGTTATATGTTGCTATTGTTTAACCAGATATCTAGAATTGAATGTTTTCTTTTTAACCTCTAAATCTTAAAATATTTTTATTATTTTCATTATTAAATACAAATAAATGATATTTGTGTCATTTATAAATTTTGGTGGCTCTAGATATGTAGTAATTTAAAAGTTTCTGTATTTCACTGTATAAGATATTTCCCATTATTAAGACAATTATTTTAGCAAATGATGCATATCAGACTAAAACAAGGTAGAAGCACATATAATAATTACAAATAATTTCCCATTCCTGATTGAAAACCAGCACTTTATTTGTAACCACCTGCATTGTGTGCTTTAAAGTAGCCTTGCAAATATGCTCATCAAACGTCTCTTCCTGATTTGTGGTCCATGGGTTTTTCCTGAATGGCCATTTCTATTTTAACTTTCTGTTTTGTGGCCCAGTTGAGCAGCTCAGTTTCAGAATCAGTTACACTTTCCAGATACTCCTATGAATAATTCAATTTTAAAATATATTTTGATTTTTTTAAATGCAAATTCAACCTAATTTGAAAACTGACTTACCAAAAAAACAATTTGGACAGATAAGGAGATTCTTATGCCAGCATCACTGGTTCAGACCTCTGCGTATCATTAGCTATTATCATCAGCTAGAAATTCATAAAAATATGGAATCCACGATATCGTTATACTTTTAATTCCACCTTTCTATCATCGCTTAACCCAGAAACATTTCATGTACTTTTCATTTGGCCCAATCATATCTAAATGCATTATATCTGCTAGACTCTTTTAGAAATTTCAATCGTTTCTCTCATTAAAAAAACACTTTCAGAGATTCTTTCTCAATTTTTCATAAATATACAAGGATATTTTATGGGAAAATCGATATACAAAAAGGAATAACAAATCTGTTTTAAGTTTAAATTTATTTGAAATAATTTGCATTTTTTAATCTTTTTCAGATCTGAGGATTTATTTATTTATTTATTTTTAAAAGATTATTTATTTATTTATTTGACAGACAGAGATCACAAGTAGGCAGAGAGGCAGGCAGAGAGAGAGAGAGAGGAGGAAGCAGGCTCCCAGCTAAGCAGAGTGCCTGATGTGGGGTTCTATCGCAGGATCCTGGGATCATGACCTGAGCCAAAGACAGAGGCTTAACCCACTGAGCCACCCAGGCGCCCCAGATCTGAGGATTTAAAATAAGAATGTAACTGTTCAAATATGTCATTCCACTATAACAAATAACATGATAATACATGATATGTAATAAAAATTATAATTTTAAAAAACATTATATAAAAAATATTAATCCTCTTTTTGGCCACATTTTTTCTTTCATGTATAATCATAAAAATTTGTCTTTGCTTTATGTGTAATTCTATTTTCATTTTTTCCCTTGTTCATTAAATGTATCAACACAGGGAAATGTCATTTGTGTTTTTCTAGCTCTATTTTAACACTTATCAGGGTCAAAATGTGTGTTAATTTACCCACAAACACCATTTACTATTTGCATCAAATTAGAGATACTTAAAATACTAACTCTTAACCAAAGAAAGAGCATGAAATCACTTTGAAGTAAACCCAAACATATAGTTGTCTGCCAAGTTAGTGGTCAAATGTAATTAATCGTGGAAATGGTCAGTTACTGAAAGGCACAATTTCCTATATTTATGATATTTCAGTAATTTACTCTTAAAATATAGTAACCATTTAGAGTATATATTACCGAGTATATATTACCGATATTGGTAGATCATCTTCCAATATTGCTATCCTCTACAGAAAGGTGTCAGAAAACTAAGATAATTTGCTAACTATAGATACACTTGCTCAAATGTCACTCATTAATTTATTGTATTACTACTATGTGTGGCATGAATTGGCTGATTAGTGCTCATTCTGATTGCCACATAATGCTCTACAGAGTCAGGTCATAATTTCTAATTTATGTAAATTTGCCTGCAGTTTACTGAAAACTCTGCTTCCTGGTTACAAATACATATAAAATTAATAACTCTGGAACCTTCTTCAAGAGATGCGTAGATCATGTATGGACACATACAACAAAGATTTAACTGATCTGCATGTTCAGGCTAATTTTCCCTGGAAAAGTGATGATTGAGAAAAAAATAAAGTGTGATTATAACAGGGTACGAAAAGGTCCCCAGGAAATGGTGCATGGCTCAGTAAGAGAACATCTCAAAAGTACTGTGCATCAGTGATGAAAAGAGCAAAGGAGAGCATACTGTAGAAGAGGCAAAACAGGTAGGAAAGGATCGGGTCCCACCCAGAAAGCAATGGGAAGACTCCAGTGGTAAATAATGGATTGGGGGAGAAGAAGAAACACACAGTTATGCTATGTTAATAGATTATTTTGTCCTCAGGGAGAGAGATGCATTTGGAAGGCAAGATAGTGGGTTTTGTCCGGTCATTTGGAAGTTTCCTGAGTCCAGTTTCCTGAGCTAGGTAGAGATAAAGGTAGTTGGAATGTTGTTGGAGTAAAATAAAGGGAAGGGATACACCAACATATAGTTGATGATAAAATAGTAAAGAGTCTTTTTGACTTTGGGGGAGTGATTTAGACAATTTCTGAATTTAGCTTTTTTTAGAAGTTGCTGTGCTGGGGCACATCCGTGGCTCAGTTGGTTAATCCTCTCCCTTCAGCTCGGGTCGTGATCTCCAGGTCCTGGTATGGAGCTCTGGTTTGGCCTCCCTTGGGTCTCCCTGCTTCTTCCTCTCCCTCTGCCTGCGTCCCAAGCTCGTTCTCTCTTTCGCTCTCTAAGTAAATATATCTTTTTAAAAAATCTATTTTATTAGTTGAGCAAAATAACATAATGAACCATTATGCAAAAATAATAAAGTTGTAAGTTCTTTTTAAAACTTATGTTCTAAAATACACTCAGTTTTCACAAAAAAGTAATCCCCTCATTATTTCAAAAATTATGCATGAGTTTCAGGCTTAACAAAAACATAGTTCTAATATGGCATTCTCTCATTTTAAAAATTAGATTTATACATTACATATGCTCATTTAAAATTTTTAAAATTAGATTTATACATTACAAGTGAACATCGAGTGTGCTTTTGGGTAGGTAAATTTAGTTATGTGCTGTTATTGTTAAGGTAATAAAGATGACTCACAAAGGACATTTTCCTTTAAATGTTTGCTAGTGTTTATATATGTGTGTATGTATGTATATATGTACAGTTATATATGTACAGAAGTAGGTATACATACATACATACTGTATATAACTGCCTATACACAAACATACAAAAATATGCATTAAATCCAATTTAAAATTCAGACTTTGAAACTGTCATTGTGCTTCAACTTTGTGTAGTGCTGATTTCATCCTAAAGCAACGAATCTTATGATGATTTAAAAATTAATTAATAGTCTAAGTAAGTTCATTATCATTTAAGATCTATTTTAGCTACACATTTTAATATTCTGTTTTTGTTGCAGAGCTATTTAGACACAGCCATTCATGGATAATAAGTCATTTATTCCTCATTAACTGTTAGGATGGATGTAGATATTCATTACAGCCAGACAACAGACTCATTTAACTGCATACAGTTCATGATTATATACCACACCAATGACTAGAATGCAAATTCTATTTCACATTAGCCTCATTTTTAACTTAAGTATTTGCCAATAACTCAGATATTCTCCTTTATAGCTGATCATTTCTTTTTAGCTTTCTTGCCAGAAAATCTACAAGTTTTTATTTTTAAAAAGGAAAAGGAAAAAATAGGAGGGAAAAACCCAAATGTTGTGGACCAAGTAAAGTGTGTAATTTATAATGATAGTTCTCTGTGCTATGACTCACTTGTTCTTTTAAAATTTGTCTTTGAAACTATGTTTTCCCTGTTGTAAATTTATGCCCTAGTCAGCTTAACCTTAAACCAGGTGAGTTTTAGCTTTTAAATGCAGAAGAACTTAGCAGATCATCATAGAACTGGTCACAGTTGCAAACTTTATTTGAGTCTACAGTGAAATTCAGAAATTTGCTACCTTCCTTCCACAAATATTGGAATGCCATCTTATATTACATGAAAATATATTAAAAATAATTTTATTATTTTTTATAAAATTAACATTTTAAAACTAGTGACTGTGGAAAATATGGATTTCTCTTGACATTGGATTTTTTTCTATAAAGAAATAAATTCATCCTCTAATAATCAAAGACATATCATTTTGTTAATATTATATGCCTAGGATATAGGCAACATTCAGGTTACAAAACATGGATTTAGAAATATTTTACCCATTATGTAAGATATACTCTTGCTGGAGAAACACACCTCATAAACAGCTATGGTAGCATACGTATAATTAAATTTTAACTTCTATCATACTGGGTATTTAATACAATTAATGTGTGGTTTGCAAAGTCATCAAAGAGTATATTGTTTAAGAAAACTTCAGAGTGAAGTGATAATAAAATATAAGTTGAAAAAATAAAATGCATAAAATAAAATATACATTGAAAGGTTATAAAACAAACAAAAATAACAGGAAAAACAATAGCCACAAAATGTGCCAAGTCACTATATGCACTATAGTCAGGTAAATAGGATAACTGGAAAAGCCTACTAATAGTAATTTTTTTATGGTAGATTTGGACAAGTTACAAAGAAATAAATGGAATTTTAAGATAGCCTCACCTAACATGACTACTTTTTAATATAATGGGGAAAAATATTTTTAGGTCTAATTATTTTACCAACCTTAACAAAGAATTAGGTGATAGTAAGGGCCAATATATATATTTTTAAAATACCAAGCCCCATTTCAAATAAGGTTCATCAACAGATAATCTATATGTACTTTACTAACAATTCATTCTACCTTGAGACATTATGAAAATGTATTTTTAGAGTATGCAGCACTAAAATTGAATAAGCTTTAATAGAGTTACTTTATTTAAATATTCACTTATTTTACAGAATGATCTCATCAAAGCACATTGCATTAGATTTATACATTACATATGTTCATTTAAAATTTTTAAAATTAGATTTATACATTACAAGTGAACATCGAGTGTGCTTTTGGGTAGGTAAAAGAGAGGGTGAATATGGAGCACATCATCTTTCTACTTCCCTTAACTCCTGAAAGACAACTAAATTATCCCATTTGCTTTCTTACTAATCCCAGAAACACTTCAGAGATTTTCTCAATGCAACTACTGACAGCTATTAACTGAATGAGTGGAAATATACACCTGAACTGAGATCTGTATATACTATGTCTGGTTTTAGACATTTATCTAGACCAAAATATAAAAGCAAATAATCAAAAAAATCATTTTTATTCCAAAATATAAATTGTGATTCTCCAGTGTTCTTTATCTCCATGATTGCATATAATGTGGTCTCCATATGATTTCCATAAAGCAATTTGAATTTTTTATTTCTATTAAGTAAAATACACATATCAAAATGTAAATCCAAGTTGACCAGTGAGTGCAAAATTAAAAGTCTTGCAGCCCTCACATCCTTTGATAGGTGCTGTCCCCCAGAGCGATCTACCTTTGCCTATTTCAATTGTTTGAATATTTCCTTCTTTTCTTCTAATATGATGTTGTCCCATTTCTTGAATCATCAAATTTAAACTTCCAACTGATTAGTCTGTTGTTACACCACACTTCAGGAAATAATCTATCTTTTCTGCATTGGATTGAGATTCCCTAAATTTCCATAACAGTTTAAATCTAGTCCTGAATTTTTTATTCCATTCTATTGAGCTTTGCCTCTACATTCATGAACATCATGCTACTCTAATTATTGATGCTTAAATTTAATCTGCCTAAATGCCTACTCTGCTTGTTTCTATTAAAATTCATCTTAAAAAATTAAAAAAAAATAAAATTCATCTTGGCTAGCCCATGGATGCATGATTTTTATATACATGTTATTTAAACTTTATATAACCTAACATGTTGAAAACTGCACAGATCTTAAATATAGAGAATGATTAATTTTCACAAAACACACATTTCATATAATACCATCAGATCAAAAAAAATGGTTTGGAGCGCTTGGGTGCCTCAGTGGATTAAAGCTTCTACCTTTGGCTCAGGTCATGATCCCAGGGTCATGGGATTGAGCCCTGCATGGCTCTCTGCTCAACAGGGAGCCTACTTCCTTCTCTCTCTCTCTCTCTCTCTCTGCCTGCCTCTCTGCCTTGATCTGTCTGTCAAAAAAATAAAAGTCTTTTAAAAAATGGTTTATTACCAACCATTCATCTTTTCTACACTTACATCCATTTATACTAACCTCTGTTCTCCTATCACCATTAATTACTTCTGCCTGTTTTGAATAATAAAAAGATGAAATGTCTGGCAACTTTTACTCAACATAATAGTTGCAAGATCCATTTGTGCTGTTGCTTCAGGAAGTAGTTCATTCATTTTCATTTTATGAATACACTACAATGTATTTGTAAATTATATTGCTTATGAACATTTGCATACTTTCCACTTTGAGTCTTTTAAAAGTATGGCTTCTGTGTGCAATCTTGACATATCTACTTGCATACAAATGTATACATTTATGTTCCATATATCTAACTTGTATTTACGTGGTCATGGGTATTTCTATGTTCATCTTGAGTGGATATGCAGCCAGTTTTCTAAGCTCAGGTGTTGATGTGTACTTCTAGCAGGGTATAAAAGGTGTACTTGCTCAATATCTTTAACACTTGGTATTTAGGTCTTTCATTTCCATCCATTTTTGCATTTAAGCTGAGTTGTTTATAGTAATCCTTTATTATCTTTCTAATATCCAAGAGATTAGTAATCAGGACCTATTTCACCTCTAACGTTAATTATTATCATCTCCTTTTTTTTTTCTTTTCTTATCCTATCTATATATCTATAAATTTTAGTGATGTCTGGAAAGGTACTATTCTAGTTTCATTAATGTTCACTATTGTTGTTCTGTTTTCATTTTTATTCATTCATTTATTATTCATTTTCTTTTCCTTCCTTTAGGCTTAACTTTTTTAACCAAAGATGGGTCTTAGGTAATTAATTTCAGATATATTTTTCATTAACAAAATATATTTTTAAGTGTTATAAATCTTCTAATACTGAATTTCACTGTATTCCACAAATTTAGACCTGTTGTATTTTTAGTTTCATTTAGTTCAAAATATTTGTGAGGTTTTCCTGAGGCCATTTTATTTACAGATGTGCTACTTAATTTCCTAATATTTAGAGAATTTTCCAGTAACCTTTCTGTTCTTGACACCTACTAAGGGACAAAAGTATATGTGTCTTGCCACACTTTCAGTTGGATCCCTCATAAATACACTTTGTATTGTTAATGTGGTAGTAGAGTAAGCACTAGGGGGGCTGAGGGGAGGGGAGAGGTAGTCTGTAATCTTATGATTAATTATCAGTCTTTTACTGCTCTGTGTTGTGGATATTTAACCTTAACCTATGTGTTCATAGCTCTTCCCTCCTCCAATTCTCCTTTTAGATTAGATAGGAAGGCTAGAGGGGAGTGATACCATATAAATAAATACCCATTCCCCATGAAGAATACGTCTCTCATAAAGTCTTTTCTTACTTAGATTAGGCCTTTGGAATATTCATCTATGAATTCAAATGATAATGCTTTTATTGGAATCTAAACTTATTTTTATAAGAAACTTCTCTATTCTTGCCTAAGTTAATTATTACATATTAAAGTCTTTATTGACACTTAAAGGTCTATTTTTACAATTTAAATTTTCTAGGACTTAGAGATATGCTACTAGAGATGGATTTTCTAGGTGGTTAGAGATATGCCTCTTGCTTCATTTGGAAAATTTGCCAGATTTTTTTGTTTCATTACTATGCTGATTCTCTAATTAAGATACTACTCTTAACAAATACAGACAGTGCTTCCTTCCTCTTTTAGTCCTCAGAATGGTTTACTTTTCTTTTTTTTTTAATTGTTCTTTATTTTTTTTAATTGCAAGTACTTCCAATGCAAATATCTCAATAATAGTGGACACTCTTCTTGCTCCCAAAAAGTGCATCTGATATCTCTAATAAATATGTTTGCTATTGTTTATAAATATTTTTTATAAATATTAATAAGTTAAACAATTTTCTTCCAATCTTTATTTGGTAAATATTTTAAAATCACAAGTGTTAATTCATCAAATAATTTACATCATTTGAGATAACTGTATGACTGTACATTGTCAATTAAAACCTTAGGTTTTCTGATTGGAAAAGACCCTTCCATTTCTGGGATAAATGTTACTTGGTCATGATGTTTTATTATTGATTACAAATCAAATTAAGAATGCATAGTTTATAAATTCAGTTGAATCAGAATGTCTAAGTAAATGGGCTTCTAATATTCTTTTGTTATAATCTACATAAAACAATACAACTTTTTATTCAGATTTTTCTAGTTCTCTAGTATATACTGAATTCATGCTAGACTTTCATATACTTCTCAGCTTATAACTTCATATGCTTTATGTTCCTAGGTTAATATTTTTATTTGACGTTTTCTTGATTATTTTGAATAGTAGATTTACCCCAAATCAATTCACACTGGAACAGTCAGTGAATTATATAATAAAACTTTTGTTAAACTTAACTAAGGCCAGCCCATAAGCTGTTAGCAGTGCATTTTCCCTTTTACGTAATTGGGTAAGGAAGCTACAGGTATCTAACCCAGTTGTGAAAGCAAACAGAATTATTTAAGCTATATATAGTCTTAGGTAGGATTTTAAACAAGTAAGGCTACAACAGATGCCTCAAGATTAATCTACACTTAAGAGTCTCCATAGTATAGCTATAGTGGAAAATCTCATCAACATGTATTTCTCATCAACTCGGGGTGCTTGTCAAATCCAGTGGCATAATGATTGGCAATCCTCACTCAAATGTTTATTCTTGAAGATTTGTATTTCTTCCTGCACCTATTTATTTCTGCCCTGCTTTATCCATACAGAAAATAACAGAATCATGCTCTTTAATTCTTTTGTAAAGAATTTGTTAAGAACATAATGTAAATATAATCTAAATAATGCAATGGGACAAACCCATAGCTATAGCTAATAAAACAGTATAGATACCTAAAATATTGTCACTGAAAGGCAGCAAGAAGTGAATTTTTTTTCCATATGAGACTAGTACTTCAAATAGTTTTCTTTATAAAGATTATATTTATACATTGATCTCCAGTGAAGGAGCAAAAAGGTAAAAAGTTGTAAAAACCACCAGTTGCACTTTCTAGTAAACACAATCTTAATAATTTTTTTTAAATAGCATTAGAAACAATGGAAATAAAGACCCTTGATTATAATTGTATAAATTACGTGATGCTATATTGAACTACACAACTCTTATCTGGTAAATACTGTAAGGAAATTCAGTGAGAAAAAAATCGTCTGATTATATGGGAAATAATATATTAATGTATAATGTATAATGTATTTATAATAACAAATTTTACTGAGCCACTACTTGAAAAAAATGGAAACACACACAAACTCAATCCAGTCTGTTAATGTTTTAATTAATTCATCTTTTTCAGGCAAATTTTTGCTCTCTATACCTTGTTTAGCCAATTTTCTTTCGAAAATTCGTAGTTACATTCTGAAAATATTTAAAATGTCTTACTTGCTGTTTCTGATTTGCAAACCAAATAAAAATGTGTGAATATTACACTTGTGTAAATTCATTCTTAGTAGAAATATTTTTAGAGATTTATTAGATACCAGAGTAAAATTTTGACTGATAATGTATGTTTCATCTACTCATTTTGCCTCATCAACATATAGGAAAACAGTAAATTTACTTCTGCTTTGAAATATACTTTTCAAAAAACTCTAACAAGAAGTCAGTCTAAGGCTTGGGTCATTATAGGGATCAGCTATAATCTTGCGATGAGCTACAAAATTAATGCGGGTAGAATTTATATGGTGAAAATATTTGTTGCCCAGATATTTGCTGGCATAACAAAAAGGACAAAAGAAATCATTTTAGAGGTTTGATTAAATGGAGTTATATACTATTTATTGTTCCTATTTCACAGTGGATATAAATGTGGTTGTGAACAATTTGGTTGTCAAATTAACCATAGAAGTTTAAAAAAGAGAGTGACATTTTTGTGGTATTGTTTTACAATTATATTCTATTTCTCTCATTGATCTCATATGCAAACCTAATGGAATTCCAACATTATTTAATGCTTATAATAGAAGTAATTCATGTAAAATATTTAGGACTATTCAGGTCTTATAGTGATCAACAAAAATTAACATATTGTCATCTTTCTTTTTAGGTAGTAGTAGTAGTGGCATTAAAATAGTCTCATTTGAAGTATAGCTATAGTAATAATACTGCCCAAATCAAGTTATTACTCAGATTATTTTTATATTTATTTTAAATATAAGTATGCCTGTTTATTATTGGAAAATAAATGGAAGTTCCCATTGAATAGATAAGAAAATAACAAGATGATTAATAATGATCTTCTAACTCTACGTATTCTTTAGTGTTAATGGAGAAATGACTTCTTGACTCAGATTTGAATTAACGTATTTTATGCAAGGTAAATCATTTGCAACAGTAGAGATCATTTCTTCATTGATATGATTCTTCCTGCCAGAGAGAGACTGATCCTCAGTAATATTTCTGATTTTTAGAAGATCAGTATAATTCTGTATTTAAAAATTGGCACAGGGGCTCCTGGGTGGCTCAGTGGGTTAGGCCGTTGCCTTCGGCTCAGGTCATGATCTCGGGGTCCTGGGATCGAGTCCCCGCCTTGGGCTCTCTGCTCAGCGGGGAGCCTGCTTCCCTCTCTCTCTCTCTGCCTGCCTCTCCGACTACTTGTGATTTCTCTCTGTCAAATAAATAAATAAAATCTTTTTAAAAAAATAAATAAATAAATAAAAATAAAAATTGGCACATTATGTGAGTTCTGGTGCCATTAATTGCTACCTTATAATATAAAATTAATTATATAAGAATAACTAGATAACTCTAGAGTTATTATTAATTATTATATCTATAAATAATATCTATATATTTATATTTATATATCATTTATATAATATAATGTATTATATATAAATATATCTATATAGGAATAATATCTATAAATTAGAGTTATTATTAATATTATTATTAACTAGAATCTCTAAATTCTTCTCATTAAGCTATTTAATTATTTTACATGTTCTCTGTTCTTCATTCAGTTTTAACATATTATAAGTATTTTTATTTTATTACATGTACTTTGCCTTTTTATTGTTGTCTAAGATATTATTTCCTATTGTTTAGGTAGCCATATTCTGCAGTTATTAATATTTAAATACATTTCTTCTATAAGAATACAGAATGATAAGCAGCTATATAGATACACATATGTGTATATATGTGTGTGTTTTATTTGTGTATATATGTATGTATATATATACCATGTGCATATATTTTTTCTTTCCACCAACTCATTTTGAGCTGAATAGTTGAAAAAATTCCTAATTGAGACAGTTTAATCTGGATCCCACCTAACCCCTCTGATGACAAAAGAAAAGCAGGAGTAATATCATAAGCACTTTGACCCCTCGTAACAAAAACATCAATGCAAGGTTGGAAAACTATTTTGACTTATCAGTCATTTATCAGTCATATTTCATTTTTCTCCAATGGTAATTTTTTCCCTCCTTCTGCTGACAAGAAAAAGAAATTGCTTGGTTCCAACATTAAAGAACATATTTTATTTATAGCCAGGCAGGCTTGAAATTCTTCATTTTAAATCCCTGCTGAACTTTAGAGAAACCTTTAAAAACTCAATTACATTTATACTAGGCTTTTACCCCAGCCTTCAGAGTCCAGAATTCAAATGCTCAGGGAAAAGCAACCAGTGCTAAAATTCTACAGGACCATATGAGTGTCTTAAATGAGAGCTATCCCTAAGTTTTGATTGCAGAAAAAACATGGACTGTGTTCCTTTTCCTGGGAGAAAATGTTGGGTGGTATTCACATGAGAATGGTTGCTGATTGCTGCGCATGAAATAATCCTATATTGGGATATCTTTTTGGTGACTTTTTTTCTAATTTCCATTATTGGAATGGCAGTTTATCGGATTAACTTTTTAAGGATTAATCTTCAAAATTGCTAATTAAAGTAACATTACAGCAAACTAAATAACTTCTGGACAGTTACTTCTTTTAGAGAGCATTTTCTAAAAGACAGCTTTGTAGCCATAAGTCCATATGGATATTATACTTTTATTTTACTTTTAACTGAATTTAGAAGATGGAGAAAAACTATATTCCTAATTAATGAAGACAATTGTTGTGAGATAATCATAGAGATTTTCCAAAGAGTGTAACTAATCACAGAAGAAGACATTTTTCCTCAATAATTCATTTATTATTTCTTAGAAACCTTAAATGAAGAATTAGTTATGTTTATTTTTGTCTTTAAAGAAAACAGACAAAGCCTGTAATTTTGATAGGAAAACAAAAAGGTAAAAATAAATAAATTGTAATCTTTTTGAAAATATTTCTCAGTACTTAAGACTTTCACTACCTTTATACAATGCTTATGCTACTTATATATAATGTAACTCTAGCATTTAAATAGCGTTAATTGTGAAATCAGATCCTGAAAGTTTGTCCTGAAATTTCCAAATCTTTTGATTATATAAAAAAAACTTTTTGGCATTGTCTGTCATAGCAGAAAAACCATATATATATATATATATATAAATACACACACACACACACACACACACACACATTCCTCTAGCTTTTGGTGATTATTACAAATATTATATGCTCTGTATTGAATGAGTATCTTTTGGCGTAAAATAGTTGGAGTGCTTTAGATTAACTGCTTTAGATTAACTGCTTTTGACCCAGAATGATATGGTCAGGTTAAATTCTTTTCTAAAAACCAACCCCTGTTAATTTGGGGCAGCAATGTACTCTGCTATAAAAATGTATATTGCATTTATAGCGATTCTTTTTTTTTTTTTTAAGATTTTATTTATTTATTTGACAGAGAAAGAGAAAGGCACAGCTGGGAAGGGAACACAAGCAGGGGGAGTAGGAGAAGGAGAAGCAGGCTTCCTGCTGAGAACACTATGTGGGCCTAGATCTCAGGACCCCGGGATCATGACCTGAGCTGAAGTCAGTGGCTTAATGACTGAACCACCCAGGTATCCCAATTATGGTGATTCTACAACACAATGTGAACCAATTAGGCACTAGTGTAAGTCCACTAGAAAATTCTGCATGAGTTTTCATGCCCTAATATGTCTGCCTCTTATTACCCTTTGCATTATTATTTTTTTATATATAATTTTTTATTTTTTATAAACATTATTATTTTTTTTTAAACTTACTTTACTGCAGGAAATCTGTCTTAATGGCTGAATCTCTAACAATCGCCATGTGGCCCCACAGGAAAAAAGCTAAGACAAATACAAAAATCTTAGCTTGTCAACTTCATGCCTTTGAATCATTGAAGTAATCGCCTCTTAGGACATTGGGGGCATCAGGGAGAACCATTTTCAAGTTATTGACAGGTTTTCTGTCACTTATACCTTAGAGCAAACACAACTCTTTAATAGATATGAGATTTTTCTGGGTCATGCAGAAGTTTCAGTTGCAAGCAACAGAAGCTGAATAAGCAAAAAATGGATTCAGTAAAATAATATGAGGTAGTTACAATAATTGTTTTGAGGGATAGAAAACAAATACCAGGAACTGTACCTAAAATCATATGTATTAAAAATGACCAGGGGAGCCTGGGTGGCTCAGGCATTAAGCGTCTGCCTTCGGCTCAGGTCATGGTCCCAGAGTCCTGTGATTCAGCCTCACATCTGTCTCCCTGCTCAACAGAGAGCCTGCTTCTCCCTCACCCACTCTCCCTGCTTGTGTTCCCTCTCTAGCTGCCTCTTTTTTTTGTCAAATAGATAAATAAAACCTTAAAAAAAAAAAAAAAGCTTAAAGATGACACAACTGCTGTTTCTCAACTAAAGCTATCTCTTCTTTAAATACTCAATCTTGAAATGAACAGAATACCAGACTGTCACTGCTGCTGTCATCAGGGCTGATGTTTTGGTCATAACTCAAAAGGAGTGTTAGGACATTTATCCCCTTACTTATCTTCAAACTTAAGTTTGTAATGCTTCTGATTTCAGAGTCTCTTTCCAAGTCTGTATACTAGCTAGGGATAATTCTAGAAATTTCTATTTCTGGGATTTGCTTTGGTGTGCAAGGCTTTGGCTGGAAATCTTCCAATTATAACTAAGGATTTTCAACCTGTTAAGTGTTCAGAAACATGACGGATAGTTACTAAACTATATGATTCTTTGATCTTTAGACTGACAATAATTTCCACGATCAAATTTGTGTTTAGGTTAAGTGTCAAGTAAGTATTGTCATTCTATGGTCTTACAAATATACTATTGATATATTTCAAGTCTATTTACAGTTTATGAATTTTTCAGTACTAAAATACTGAGAAACACAGTATCTACATGCAAATATACACATATAGTCATGCATGTAAACATCTAAATCTGTGAATTATTAACATGAAAATTAGTTAAAAATAATGGCTTAACCCATATATGAGATAATTAAATAATCAATAGAAGCTAATGTACAACATGGGGACTATAGTTGATAATAATGTATTGTATATACTTGAAATCTGCTTATAGATCTCAGTTGTTCTCACACAAAAAAAGGAGGGAGGGAGTAAATATGTCCGTAGAGAGATATGTTAATTATCTTGATTGTGATAATTAGAAGCAAAGGAGGGAAAGGGAGCAATGAAAGGACTTTATTTTTGGATACAGTATAACTCATAATTTAAAAAACATCATACTTTATAGCTTCTACATAAAATAAAATTGTCTAGCTTAAGGGAAATAACTTAATTCTGAAAGAACAATGAGTAAGTTTATATGTTTACTTTAAATATAATTGAAATATCTATCCAGTAGTTAAGGATAACACCTATACTAAGTTTCAAATTTCTGTGAATAAATCTTGGCTTTAGCAAAAGAGAATTAAGTTCTATTTGCAATAAAATTTCAATAGGCATTGTTTAGTGTTCCCTTTAGTGTTAGATTAAATCTTAAAGTTTTAGTATCTGAAAACAAGTTCAGGAAATTCACAGAAAATAAAAAAAGAGAAATAATCCAAAATTGCATTAGTTAACAGAACTTGAAAGTTTCCTATAGTGCCATAAAATCTTATGTCCATAGAATATTCCCTTCAAAGTGTAAATAAGACTCAAATATCTTCAATGGAAAGCTTCACATTTAAACACTAATATTCCACATCAATAATCTGGTTAAAAACATTTAAAAAATAAAATATAGGGCACCTGGGTGGCTCAGTGGGTTAAGCCGCTGCCTTCGGCTCAGGTCATGATCTCAGGGTCCTGGGATCGAGTCCTGCATCGGGCTCTCTGCTCAGGAAGGAGCCTGTTTCCCTTACTCTCTCTCTGCCTGCCTCTCTGCTTACTTGTGTTCTCTCTCTGTCAAATAAATAAATAAAATCTTTAATAAAAAAATAAATAAAATATAAATATGGAATGATTAAATTCTAAAATAAAAATTCATTTGTAAGAATAAAATTCACAGAAAAGTAAGCTAAAAAATGGACTTAGATTCCTGAAAATATGAAGCTTTCACTTTCATATCTAGATCACATAATTAAAAGCTGTAATTTTGTTAAAAGTCAGTTAATCCTAATTAGACATGCAATATACTAACTAACCCATTTTTTTTTTGATGGGTTAGTTTCTGTAGCTAAGACTAATCATTCACATCTGATATGATATATTTCTTCTCTGTGTCTTTGTTGAATTCTACTTCTATGCCAGACTGATTTTATTTATTTTCTTTTGTACTGCTAAGAAGTCTTTTCATTGTCTTTTTCTTTTTAATAATTATGTTATTTTAATGTTAATATTTTAACATTTTAAAGATTTCACTCAGAACTAAGGATTAATATAGGCTAAATGACTTACCTGTACACAGGTGTGTCAGAGAGAATGAGCAACTGGAATGTATCCTTTACACAAATTCTTAAAAAAATGGTTTACCCATATTCTTAGATGCAGATATTTGAAATTTATTTGTTCCTTATACATTTGAAGGAGTGAGTTTTTAACATATTCTTCAGGAAAATTTATATTTGAAGATATTATTTAACTCTACCATTATAACAGAAGTAAATGGGTTTTTATCCCAGCAGATATCAAGTAAGCTCCTTAATTTTTTTTAATAAGAAAGGGATATCAAGTTAACTACTTTTATACATGGACACACTTTCAACAAGTAGTCAACAATATTGACTCCATTCTACCTCCAGAAAACACATCAAGACTAAGTATTTCAGATTCTTTCAAAGAGATACATGTGAAAAACAAACATTTGAAAATACTGAATCACAAGAATGGTAAAGTACACTTGGAAATTTACCTTCTGTTGTTATTGCTTGCTAACCTCAGTAGTCTGATTGGGATGTATACTTATTTTTAAATATTTTACAAACATGTACATGTTCTGAATTAAATATAGTAAATATAGTAAAATAAACTTATAAACTATAGTAAATCACAAATATTTGATCATTCTGACCTATAAAGCCAACAATCAGCATTTAGCACTGTACTTCCTTAATTTACATAATTAGTATCATTTCTTTCCAGCTTCTTACTGCTTTTATTTTTGTACTCAATACTGTTTTGATTAATTACTTTTAATTAACTTCATTAATTATTATTAATTACATGGCTACTTATTTAGAATTAAATTATCTAGTTAGCAATATAAAATATTTTCAAAAGATATACAATATATTATTTACTCAGTTCAAAATGTATATACATGCATGTTATTTTATAATTTATTTTTGGTTTGCACACAATTGTACAATTATTATCACAACACACACATTATCCTAATTTGTGCACATATGCGGAAATGACTCTAGGGTATATACAAAGAGATATAATTGTTATATATACTTATTTCTACTCTAAATTACATCTCTGAATTTAGCTTCACCACCAGAAGGCTACACATCTGGTCTATATAATTTTAGCACCTTGCAGAATTGCTTCACTGAGTTATGCTTAATGTTTTGTGCCCATCATTAACAGTAGTCTTATATAAAAAAGAGCGTCGTGGAATATACTCAAGCACCCATTGCAGAAAATGCTGTCACTACATAGTCCTTTAGTGTTTTACCATACTTCCCACAGAATTTATTCCATTTTCTGAATTATCTCTAATGATAATGTATAAGACTTTACAGGAGAATGATTATGAATTCATTAATTGAAAGGTATCTATCCCACCACTTTCTATTTTACTCTGTAAACCAAAATGACAACTGAGATTAAAATTAAATTAAAACAATTTGATTGTTTTTTTAGATGTGCATGCTGCTTCACTTTACTAATTCTGTCCATTCTATTCTTATCCCAACTGTATTATTCACATGATGTATTTATTATTTTATCAAGTATTTAGAGAGCCACAGTGATTTCCAATGACAGGCTTGAACAAAATCAGTCTTAATATCTAATATCTACCTTTTCTCTTGGTATGTTAAATAATATATTTTATACCTAGCAGAATATATATTAATAATATGAAGGTAAAAGGAAATGTCATTTTTCTTGATAACGACATGAACAGTAAACAATATAGATAGATGAGATTGGCTTTCCGCAGGTATAATTTCATTGCAAGTGATGTGTTGTAAATTAGATACTCATGAGGATAGTTTGTCCCCACGAGTGTTCTCAAAGGCCCATTAATCTAAATGTAAATTAATATAAAATGAGAAAGATCTTAGAAACCTTTCCAGGTTAATAACAAATGTGTTTGGACATGTTGTTCATTCAGTCTACATAATGGAAAACTCAAGATAAAATCTCAGTAATGATTCTTCCAGCATTATTTAAGGCAAAGAGTGAAAATCTCTAGAAGGCATGGGAATTCCGGAAATTATATATGAATTTTCCAAAGTTTTTAATATATTCTTTAGGAAAAAATATAGTGATCAACCCTTCAAAATTCAACTGTGTGTTATGAGCACACGAAAAACTATTTGCTAGGGAGCAATGTTAATGAAACGGCAGAATAAGAGGTCCCCAGCTTCTGTTCCCACACAAAAATGATAATCTGGAAGTTATCCATGGACAAAAGTGCATCGATGGGAGATTTGGAAGCCAGGTAGGAAGATGCAAAACTTCAGCGCAGCCCAAGAGCAAAGAACGCAGCTTTCAAAAAGCAAGTCTGAGCTCTGGTGGTAAGCTTGTCCCTTCTCTAAACCAAAAGCAGACCAGTTGCCTTTACAGTCTTTGCTACAGCCCTACTTGGCTTAGGTCTGCAATGAATCCTCTAAGGGACCCAAGAACAGTCATACCTCCTCGTTCCACGTATACCCTTGGTGATCGGTCCAGTGGCTACAGACCTGATTGCAGAACCTGAAATGGACCTGTGACCTGGCTCTTGTACCACTTTATCCATCCCAGAGCAGTTCTGCATGGCTAGCTGCCTGTCCAGGCACTTGGCAGGAGCCTGTGCAGGGACCCAGAAGGACACACACCCATCTATTTCCCTGGTAAAAGGACCACTATTTGTCCACGGCAGCCCCAGAAGTGGGCCTGTTCACTGGCCTGTGCTCTCAGAGGCACCCTCATTCACAGCTGCCCCTGCCCTAGTAACAGGCCTGCTGCCTGCAGACTCAACTGTAGACCTGGGAACAGCCGTAAGATCTGACAACCCTGCTTGTCTAGATCCCAGATGCAGTCCCATCAGTTGGGGGTCTGGCCAACAGGCATGTGAAAAGGTGCTCGACGTCACTGATCATCAGGGAAATGCAAATACAGTCGGCAATGAGATATCACCTTATAACTGTTAGACTAGAGCTAGTTAAAAGATGAGAGATGGGACACCTGGGTGGCTCTGTCCATTAAGCGGCTGCCTTTGGCTGAGGTCATGATCCCAGGGTCCTATGGTCAAGCCCCACATCAAGCTCCTTGCTCAGCAGGGAGCCTGCCACTGCCTCTGCCTGCCCTTCCCCCTGCTTGTATGCTCTTTCTCTCTCAAATATATAAATAAAACCTTTTAAAAAAATTAAAAAGGACAGATAACAAGGATTGGTGTGAATGTGGAGAAAAGGGAACCCCTGCACACTATTGATGAAAATGAGTATTGGTACAGCCATGATAGAAACCAGGACATACATAATTGCGTAATTATAATTCCCTAATTAAATGAAAATAAACTTTAAAAGTGTAACTTTAAAATACATTCTAATTGCTTAGTGTAAGTTTACATGTCCTGTGAGCTCTAAACTCTTGACTTGAGAGGACTCATAAGAAAAAGGTTGTCTTAAACCGCATAGAAGTTTATTTCCTACTAATTATATTTCTGTTTTCTTTTTTCTACCTCATCAACAATAGACTGAGTTTACCACATCTTTTCCAAAATTTATTTACAAAAATAATAGAATAAAAGTCACTCTGGAAGTAAAGGAAAAAAAGGATTACCAGATATATATTGAACACAATATATACTAAAATTATGTGTTATTTGATTTCAAATTCAACTCTTTTTTCTCTAAACCTAGAAACTCTCGAAAATATCAAATCAACCGAGTCAAAATTAAGTGAACCCTTGACATATGACCCCTTTATAATTTGGCAACTAGTACAAAATACGCAGCCATAAAGTCTAATTTCCATTTTTTCTTTAAAATAACATCTGTATTCATAGTGCTTCTGCATATATTGTTCCACTTGTCTGGAAACCTGCCAAGTGCCCAGTGAATTTGGTACCATCCTGAATTTGATCCTATTAAAATACAGAACTACAGATGTAGGTTTGGTTTTTTTCTTTTTTTTTAATATGTGAAGCAGTACGATATTTACTCCATTGCTTTTAGAATTCCATAATTCAGGGGTGCCTGGGTGGCTCAGTGGGTTAAGCCGCTGCCTTTGGCTCGGGTCATGATCTCAGGGTCCTGGGATCGAGCCCCGCATCGGGCTCTCTGCTCAGCGGGGAGCCTGCTTCCTCCTCTCTCTCTGCCT
>NC_081568.1:20387049-20389777 GCF_022355385.1 Mustela nigripes
CGTGGGTTAAGCCGCTGCCTTTGGCTCGGGTCATGATCTCAGGGTCCTGGGATCGAGCCCCGCATCGGGCTCTCTGCTCAGCGGGGAGCCTGCTTCCTCCTCTCTCTCTGCCTGCCTCTCTGCCTACTTGTGATCTCTCTCTGTCAAATAAATAAATAAAATCTTAAAAAAAAAAAAGAATTCCATAATTCAATTTTATGATAACATGAAGCTGATTAATGCATTCACTCAGCAAATACTTACTGAGCACTTACCGTGTCTCATTTTCTTAATAAATTCAATACTCCACTCATTGTTTTCTGCTTCATATGTACTTGTCTAACTGACTAGATCCAGTTATTTGGAAAGAAAAAGACCCGTCTAAATGAACACTGAATCCTGTTATGGGTTGAATTCTATCCCCCAATAAAACTGTGTTGAAGTCCAAACCACTTGGACCTCAAAATGTGACCTTATATGGACATAGGATCTTTACAGAGGTGATCAGGTTAAAATGAGGTTATTAGGGTGGGCCCTAATCCAATATGGCTGGTATACTTCCTAAAGGGGAAATTTGGACACAGAAACAGACACATACTGAAGGAAGGCAGTGTGAAGAGGAACGGGAGAACACCATGTGAAGCTGAGGGCAAAGATTGAAATTATGGGCTCATAAGCCAAGGAATGTCTGGGCAACTAGAAACCAGTGGAGGCCAAGAAGGAAATATCCTCTCCAAGTTAAAGACAGAACATGACCTTGCCGATGCCTCGATTTTGTACATCTAGTGTCCAGAACCGTGACACAGTAAATTTGTGTTGTTTCAAGCCACCAGGCTGTTGGTACTTTCTTGAGACAGCTCTAAGAAGCTCACAGAAACCCCATTTAGTAGACAACATACTTACTCTCTTAGACCTGGCCTGATATGTTCTTAGTATTTTAGCTCAGGTAATAGTTTATAATATTTGAGTCACAAGGTTCTGAGTTTTGTTGTATTTGCTTAAGCTGACCAGCAATATATACATAGCTGGGATGTTGATCTATAATATTTTTAATGTGTTTATTTAAAAATTTATTGAATGCTGACCATATGCCAGTTAGTTTTTTAAAAAGTTTTACAGAGAAAATAGTGATCATCATCATCATCATCATCATCATCATCATCATCATCTCCAGATTTTCAGAATCATGGAATTTTGACTAAAACTGACTCATCAAATGAAGGTCAAAAAGAGATTTAATATAAATAAGATGGGAAGTAAAATTAGACATGTTACTGTTTTTGTTATTGCAGATACATCTCTAACCTTCTCCTGATCCTCATTTCTATGTCTATATTTATCTCTATCTAAGTTATATCTTTATATCTATTTTTTTTAAGATTTATTTACTTAGAGAATATGAGCAAGGGGAGGGGAAGAAGGAGAGAGACAGAGAAAGAAAATCTCGAAAAGACTCTCCACTGAGCGTGGAGCCTGATACAGTGCTCCATTCCAGGACCGTGAGAGCATGACCTGAACTAGAACCAAGCCAGACACTTAACTGACTAGGCCACTCAAGTGCCCCTATGTCTATTTCTGTACACAGATTATCTAGGTATTTAGGAATAAAGAGGAGGAAGGCTTTATTTTCAACAGAAAAATACTGTTAATTTGATGGACTGAGAAATCTACATACCTAAAGTTAGTGTCACAATAACTCTTCTTCTAATACTAATATTAGAATTCCACTTGTACATTATGCAATGTAATATAACCGTGATTGATCATGTAATTCTTGGGGGGAAACCATAAACTTTGTATTACTATTCAGAAATTTAATTAAAATGCCAGTAGCATCTTAGAATTTACTTTTAGAATAATCAGAAACTAAAATTATTCTATGTTGCATTCAGAGTTCTGCCATAAGAAAATGAAAGCAATTTTAGCAACAAAATAATATCAAGACAATGAGGCATCACAATGGCGATGTCATCATGGACTAACTGATTTTATATTAACTTCATGAATTCCGAAGCATATGATATCAACACTGTCTAAACAAAAATATTGTTGACATAAACATGCTTTCAATTATTTTCATGTATTCAAATATGTTTTCTCTCTTAATTAATGAAGTATATGTCTCTCAACCATAGTCATATCAGAAGTTTTACTTTAAATCAAACTTAAACAATACTAACTTTATGTTTTCTGAGGAGTAATATCTCAGTTGATAGAAATATAGAATATAATAACACATTTTGTAACACTTACTATGTGCCAGACAGTATTCCAAAAAAAATACATTTATGTGTGTTTGTGGGTGTGTGTTTGCATACATTTTGCCCTCAAATCCTCTCCATGTTTAGGTAGCAAAGCACTGTTTTTATTATAAATTTTCAAATGAGGAAATCTAGCTCCAAAATTCATTCTTTTAAAAACCGTGCAAGAATTTATGACGACACGGGTAGAACTAGAGAGTATTGTGCTGAGTGAAATAAGTCAGTCAGAGAAAGACAAAAACCATATGATTTCACTCATCTGTGGAATGTGGGAAACAAAACATGAACATAGAAAGAAAAAAAAAGAGAGAGAGGCAAGCCAGAAAACAGACTTTTTGTTCAGTTTGGGGTTTTTATTTTTTTTTCTTCAATCCAGAAGATTTTTTTTTTCATTTTTTCATTTTTTATTTTTTATAAACATATATTTTTATCCCCAGGGGTACAGGTCTGTGAATCACCAGGTTTACACACTTCACAGCACTCACCAA
>NC_081568.1:20390177-20404776 GCF_022355385.1 Mustela nigripes
CTGCTTGACTTATTTTGCTAAGCATGATACGCTCTAGTTCCATCCATGTTGTCGCAAATGGCAAGATTTCATTTCTTTTGATGGCTGCATAGTATTCCATTGTGTATATATACCACATCTTCTTGATCCATTCATCTGTTGATGGACATCTAGGTTCTTTCCAAAGGCATGGGTTGTTTTTTTTTTAAAGATTTTTATTTATTTATTTTACAGACAGATCACAAGTAGGCAGAGAGACAGGCAGAGAGAGGAGGAAGCAGGCTCCCCACTGAGCAGAGAGCCTGATTCGGGGATTGATCCCAGGACCCTGGAATCATGACCTGAGCCGAAGGCAGAAGCTTTAACCCACTGAGCCACCCAGGTGCCCCAACAGACTTTTAACTATAGAGAACAAACTGAGGTTACTGGAGGGATGATGGATTAAATGGGTGATGGGTATTAAGGAGGGCACTTGTGACGAGTACTCGGTGTTGTATGTGATGATGTATCATTAAATTCTACACTTGAAACTAAAAATATATATATATAATTGATAAATATATGCAAATATTTAGCAGATATATGTATATACATCTATTATATATGCATGCAAATATATATTAAAATATATCATATTACTGTTAAAAACATGCAAGATAATATATGCTTATATTAGAGCTATTTAATAAAATTAATAGATGTAATAATATATGGTGCTGTTAAAAAGAACAAATACATGAAAAATTTTTTCTTCACTAATATTAATACAGATTTACCTGTGACCAGAATATTATGCCTTTTGAGAGTATAGAAGAACATTCCCCTTAAATTTCTGGATTTTTGTTTTGTTAGTATCTATTTAAATTGACTATAAAGTCATACATCATTACCTCATTTTTTGCACTTTGCTTTGTAATTGTGTGGGGTTTTTGGTTGCCTTTTGTTTTGTTTTGTTTTTAACAAATTGAAGGTTTGTAGCAACCCTGTATTAAGCAAGTCTATAGGGGCCATTTTTTTCCAACAGCATTTGCTTACTTTGTGTCTCTGTGTCACATTGGAAGTTCTCACAATATTTTAAATTTTGTCCTTATTGTTATATTTGTTATGGTGATCAGTGACCAGTGATCTTTGATGTTACTATTCTAATTCTTTGGGGGTGCCATAAACTATTCCTGTATAAAATGGCAAACTCGATATATGTGTGTATTCTGAATGCTCTATGCACCAGCTGTTTCCCCATCTTTCTCCCTTTTGTCGGGCCTCTCTATTGCCTGAGACACATGACATTGAAATTAGTCCAGTTAATAACCCTTCAATGGCCTCTAAGTGTTCAAGTGAAATGAAGAGTCACACATCTCTCACTTCATTTAAATAAAAAGCTAGAAGTCATTAGCTTAGTGAGGAAGGTACATCACAAGCCAAGACAGGACAAAAGCTAGGCCTCTTGCACCAGTTAACCAAATTGTGAATGCAAACAATAAATTATTAAAGGTTGGGGAAGTTTTAGTGATCTGAATAGAAAGTCAAACCAGCCTCAACATTCCCTTTAACCAAACTCTAATCCAGAGCAAGGCCCTAATCCTCTTCAATTACATGGAGACTGAGAGAGGAGGTGAACCTGCAGAAGAAAAGTTTGAAAGTAGCAGATTTGGTTCATGAGGATGAAGGAAAGAAGCTGTTTCTGTAACGTAAAGTTGCACAAGGAGCAGCACGTGCTGATCAGAAGCTGCAGCAAGTTACCAGAAGACCCACCTCAGATAAGTAATGAAAGTAGATACACTAAACAACAGATTTTCACTGTCCTGAACAAACTTTTTTGGAAGAAACTGCCATCTCACAGCTAGAGAGAAGTCAATACTTGATTTCAGAGCTTCAAAGCAGAGGCTGGCTCACTTGTCAAGGGTGAAAGCAGTTGGTAACTTTAAGTTGAAACCAATGCTTACTTACCACTCTGAAATTTTTAGAGTTCTTAGGAATTATGGTAAGTCTATTCTGTGTATGTTCTATAAATGGAATAACAAAGCCTGGATGACAGCCCATCTGTTTACAACATGATTTACTGAATATTTTAAACCCATTTTTGAAACCTATTGCTCAGGAAAAAAAAAAAAATTCTTTCAAAGTATTAGTGCTCATTGACAAGACACCTGGTCATCTAGAACTCCAAGAGAGATGTACAATGAGATTAATATTGGTTTCATGCCTGCTAACAAATATCCATTCTGAAGCTCAATGATTAAGGAGTATTTGTGACTTTCAAGTCTTAGTATTTAAGAAGTATATTTTGTAAGTTTATAGCTGACATATGTAGTGACTCCTTGGATGCATCTGGGCCAAGTAAATTGAAAACCTTCTGGAAACGTTTCACCATTCTAGATCCCATTAAGAACCTTTATGATTTATAGGAAGAGGTCAAAATAGCAACATTAATGGGAAGTTGGAAGAGGTTGACTTCAACCCTCATGCATGACTTTGAGAGATTCAAGCCTTCAGTAGAGGAAGTAACAGCAGATGTGGAGGAAATAGAGAACTAGAGCCTGAAGATGTGACTGAATTGCTGTACTCTCACGATAAAACTTGAATGGATGAGGAGTTGTTTCTTATGGATGAGCAAAGAAATTGATTTCCTGAGATGGAATTTACCTATGGTAAAGATGCTGTGAAGACTGTTAAAATGATTGCCAAAGATTTAGAAATTTCATAAACTTAGTTGATAAACCAGTGGCACAGTTTGAAAGGATTGATTCCCATTTTAATAGATTCTACTGTGGGTAAAATGCTATCAAACAACATTGCATGTTATGAAGAAATCATTTGTGAAAGGAAGAGTCAATCTATTGTCCTATTTTAAGAAATTATCACAGTCACCCCAATCTTCAGCAACCACCACCCTGATCAGTCAGCAGCCATCAACATCAAGACAAGACCCTCCATTAGCAAAAAGATTACAACTTGCTAAAAGCTCAGGTGATGGTTGGAAATTTTTAGCAATAAAGCACTTTTTAATTGAGGTGTGTGCTTTTTTTCTAGACATAATGCTGTTGCACACTTGATAAATTATAGCCAAGTGTAAATGTAACTTTTGAATGCACTGAGAAACCAAAAAATCCATTTGACTCCCTTTATTGCCATATTTGCTTTATTGCAATATTCACTTTATTGTGGTGCTCTGAAATCAGATTCATAATGTCTCTAGATAAGTCTGCAATAGATAAAATACCTTAATTTTTCTTTCCTCCTCCCTCATTCTCTCCTACGTGTATTATGCACAGCATAAATCATACCTTCTGACTACAGAAAATTCTTTCTAATTTCCTTCTAAATAAAAGAAATAAGGAATTCTTCCATTGCTCCTCCACTAAAAGAATGAAGCAGCATTTATATTTGATAGAACTTACATTTTTTGTCATAATTTAATTTTTTATTTATACCATATAATAAGATAATTTTAAATTAGAATTGCCTTGAGGATTTTAAATGTTTTGTTGAAAAACTACAACTCAGTATGTGTTCTAAGAAATTTAGTGAAAAATATCTGGCAATAAATAATAACTCTTTTAAAAACATATTTAAAAAAATACTTGATGATAAATTAGAGTACATGAAAGTTAGTTTAAAACAGATTTTTAAGGCATAAATTTAATCAAAGAATCAATGATTTTGTTTTGTTTTAAGAATCAGTGATTTTGAACCTAGCAAGGATCTCTAAAAAACCCATTTGTCCAAGTCCTCAAATGCTCAGACAAAAATGAGACTTTATCAGTATATTGTAAATGAGACAACAGGAGCCAGATAGATTATGTAACAATGGAAAAGTGACTCATAGTTTCCGGAGGGCAGTGGTTTGAGAGGATATAGTGGAAAGTTCTATGGTTCTTACTTTCGAACTTTATCTCTGATATAAAATATTTCACTCTCTTTCTCTATTAAGTTAATGCTATTTCAAATTAAGTCATGCTCAAAACACTATATACAAACTAGTTGTGCCTTCTTTCAGTAGAATTTGAGTATCTTCCTGTTAAAAATGTATTTATGTCTCCAATAATAAATTCAAAATCTGACTGTGTTCATTTTATGAATTTAACTGTTGTTGTCTGAATTATATTTCAGAACTAATTGTAGGGACAACTTCAACTTTGTGTTTTGTCAAAACAATCCAGGGCTGACCATAGAATATGGTTTTTACATTCTAGATACAGAAAAACATTTTCATGACTTGCATACTTTGGAGAACAATAATACTTGACATTTTTCACTTTTTAGGCCAATGTAAATAAACATTAAAATTGATTTTTTAGTTTTTCCCTCACGGAAATTTAATTCTTGCCAATGAAAGCAGATCACACATACGAGTTAAATGAAACTTCTTATACTATGAGGAAATTTACGTGGAAGAAAAATATTTTGGTTCACCACACTTTCCTTCTCCTTTCATTTGCCTCATTATGTGAGCTTCATTTTCATTGAGACCTATCTCATATTTAACCCTTGTATTCAAATTTGACTGGATAAGAAATTGATTTAGTAATTCCAAAAAAAGAAAAAGTTTACATGGTGCATGAAAAATATTACACAGATATTACACTTTCTGCCAAAACTAGAATATTAAAATTAAGTCGAAACATTAGATTTCTGAATGCCCACCCTGGTGGGTCTGCTGGAGTTACATTTTTTTAAAAGGAATATTAAAAGTATTAACATATATCTGCATAATCTTTATATAGTTACTGGGACATGGAATTTTTTAGGCACTGAAGCCGGTATTCTTATGGGAGTACAAGGAAAAAACCCATCACATAGATAACCAAAGTATGAAAGGATAAAATGCAAAATATAATATGATCAGAAGAAAATTTCTTATTACAGTAAAATTGACTAGTTTAGATAGAGAAAAAAGGGTATCAGATAGACTTGAAGACTAAATAAATGCCATTTATACAGTAGTTTAAGGCAGAATAAAAGGTGAAACTAATAATGCTTTTATAATCACATAAATCAAGGTCTGAGTCTATTATTTTTCAGCAGTATAACTTCAGACAAATCTTTTAATATTTTGGTACTTCTAAACCTTGAGCTGTTCAGGTTAAGCTCTATGCTAATTTCTAACTGATATTCCATAATCCATAAACCCAGAAAAGAGGAAATCACTGTCAGTGCTTATGTTGAGGAATTAATACAATTAAACTGCTAAAGTAGATAATATAACTTGGAAGTCATGCATAAAATGTCTTAGAATAAAGTGATAATATAGTTTAGAAGGAGTCTGCAATGGTCTAGATAAAAAAACAAAGATTTTCTGCTTTGTTTTTAAAGGCAGTACAAAGATACAGTAAAGTCAAAAACCCACCCTGATGCTATGCTCTGCTAAGTTTGCTACTTCTATAGTATTGTTCTAAATGAAATATAGGTCATGTTTTTGAATATTCAGCAATTGTCTATGAGCAGGAGGGCAACATAGTTAAAACCAGCCTACAGTAATAGCTTATACATAGAGAGAAAAGATAACTATGGGGAGAAACTATCAGTAGTGAATTTGACACAATGAAGGCTGCCACTTTCCATAGTAGGAATGAATACGAACTACTACCTGCTGCTAGGAGCACCTTTCTACAGGCTTAGCTTCAGAACTGCAAGAGTACATTTGGGTGGTGTCTACACCACAGTGCCAAGAAACCCAATTGTGGTATGAATTGCCTTCATTTGCATAGAAAATTCATATTCATTCCTGTTTCAAATCAATGCTATGATTGAAAGACAAATGACTTTGTATTATTCATGACAAATATTTTACAGTGCAATATTTGTATGATGTTATACCTTGCTGCAGAAGAAATCATTAAAACAAATACATATTAAAATGCTCTTTATATATTTTGGAATTGACAACTTGATTAACGTACATCCATCACAGTGAATGGCAACATAAATGCCATGCCAGGAGTTCTGTAATTACCATGATTTTTCATAGAATAATTAGAATTAAAGGGAGGGCTGACAGCTTTCCTCTAGAGAAACTATAAAGTATATGATACATCTTACTAGAGTTTAATTTTGATAGCATGCTTGCTTCTACTTATTAAATGATGGATTTATACAATATGAGTCGCAAAATAATAACTGAAAAAAAAACAAAATCACAAAAATTAATATGGAGGATAAATATGTTTTCACTTGTGTCACATAAGAATGTCTTAAAATTCTCACAGGAAACAAAAATTCCAGAAATAAATTTTATGTGATTAATGTCATACAAAATCAATTTCATTTTTATTCCAAACTCAATTCGAAAGAGGAGACAGTAGGTTTATACATGTTGATAGTATAAGCATGAGCAGATAGTAAGAATTAATAGAATAAACATGGTAATACCCAAAATAAAATTATTAGTAGTATTTTGCAACAATAACTACTACATATTGCTCTTCTGTTAGGTTTGGAGGTAATTAATATATAATAAATCTAATTTTCAGTATAGATACCTTTTATATTATTTCCTATGGAACTGCACTCCTAAAAAATTTAGTTACAGAGTAACTGACAACTATATAATGGTAGTTAATATTTAGTTCATATCTTTCTAGTTTGAATATCCACATTATTTCCAAATAAACAAAGTGAATTCAATAAAATGTAAAACTAAAAATTAAGTATGGAGTCTGAATATGTATAATCTAAAGTCCTTCAATTCTAATTTCCATAGTACAGGTAGAATAAGGAAAAATTAAGCCAGACTAACTTAAAAACAACCCAATATTTTTTTTTAAATTTTCTATTGTCTGTATGAAATTAAGAGATATATTATTTGTGCCTTCCTCTGAATAATAGTAAAATTTTAGATTGGTATATGTCCACTGTCCAAATCATTCACTGATTAATTTATCAAGTAATCTGTGAGAAATAGTTA
Source organism: Mustela nigripes (assembly GCF_022355385.1). NCBI lineage: Eukaryota > Metazoa > Chordata > Mammalia > Carnivora > Mustelidae > Mustela > Mustela nigripes. The sequence goes on from NC_081568.1 coordinate 20,397,061, forward strand.
AAATAATCCAAAAACTTACGTTAGTATGTCTATATTAAATACCAAAGAAGAAATAGATCCCCAAAGTTAATAACAAAACATATTAAGTGGAGATAACAAAACTGAGCCTCCATCTTTAAATTATATACATGGTCGAGATGGATTGGGATTATGAATGTGGCAAAATTGTTGAGGTCAGAGAAAAACCGATAACACATTTCCATGAAACAAAGTTAGCCATACTAGGAGACGAGGACTCTGACCATAACTCAAGCAGATTTGTGGTGAGAGTAATGTGAAATAGTTTACATGTTTAATATTTGGGTTTTTTTAAAACATTTGAGTAAAAAATAAAAATAGGATTTTAATATAAGGTAGGGGGTTCAAAAAGGAAATTTGGGCTGGAGCTATGAATTTGTGAGTCTTCTGCCAAGGGGAAGGAATTGAAGCTGTCTATCTGGTTGGGAGTGTTGCAGAATGAAGGGAAATCAGATCCAGCACTAAGTCTTGATGATGGTCAACATTACATAGCTGGTAGAGAAGAACTCTTTTCTGTAAAAGACATTGATATGGAGAAATATGAATGGAAATAATTTGTTTAGTGAATGCAAGAAAAGAAAATGTTTCAATAACAGGTTATGATAAGCTATCAAATGCTAATAAGAACTACATAAGTTGAGAAATGAATAATAAATGCTTGAAAACATGCGTTGTATTATGCCATTACTAAGAGAAGTTTAAGTGGAGAAATGAGTGTAAGATCAAGAATAAGTGGGTGGATTTATTGCAGGTAACTGGTCACCTCGGTAATGGAAAGTCAGAGGTCAAAAAGGATGATGCCCAAATCAAGATATTACCAAAAACCGAAGCCACTAATACTTTTGCCCTACAGGAAAAAAAGGAAGAAGGGAGTTCCCCAGAACCCAAGGGCACGTTCATATATAGCAATGTGGACTGTTCTGGTGAGAGTGACAGAGATGGCCAATCATGGCTAGAGGCTTGGGGATGGTCACTCTTCCCTGGCTGGGACTTGTGAAGAGTTGCATGGAAGAAGGTACATGCATGCAGGTAGGTAACAGTGGTGAATGGGCATCAGAGATTAAGTACCCCAACCAACAAACTTTAACAGTAGGAATTTGAGAGAGACACTTCAAAATTTTTAGAGGTACCTGAAAAGTAAAGTACTGACTAAAGACTTATATTAATACACAAAACTGGCTTTTTCCTCTTCTCTGTCTTATTTTGCTTTGTCCTCACTCCTTCCTTCTTGGATAAACTCACAAATACTTATTTGCTCCCAAGCATACTCTCTGGCCTGGGTAACAGACTCAGCTTTGGGGGGGAAATCCAAATTAAGAGTTTGTTAAAAGCAGGCTCAAAGAACAGACTTTTGGTGTAGAATTCTTCATCTGGGTCATCTGGTCAGATGGCAAGAAAAATCCAATTGTCAAAGTGGGTGTTAATCATCTCTGACCTGCTGTGGCATCATAATGATTAGGAACTCACTCGTGGAGGTCTGGAATGGACCGGAATGGGAAACCCCGGGTTATGCAGTGCTGTCCCTGGCACTTGAAGGATATGAGGGCAAAAGTGATGATAAGAATCGTGTTTTTCACTAACCACCTGTAGCCTTGAAAAATAGAATGGCAAGCTCAGGTAGCCAATTACCAACTCAATGGAAATATTGAAATCCAAAACTTCAGAATTATTTAAATAAACCGTCATCTCTTGCATCTGATTCAGACTGTGGAGAAAATCACATCCAGATGGCAGAGCCGAAAAGAAAACAAAATGTACAAACCTGAGAGGTTTCCAGTGCTAAGGTTGAAGGCCTGAAATGGAGTTTTAGAACCATTACTTGGGGCTTGGAGGTTTTTGAATGAAAGCCTATAAATGCCCTAGATTTCCATGAACTCTCTAGGAGAGCAGAAGGAGCTCTAACCCACTTGCTGGAGGAGATGAGCATCTTTCCTAAAGACTCAGAGAAGATCCAACCTTAAGAAATATATATATTTTTAATATTTTATTTATTTATTTGAGAGGTAGAGAGAGACAATGAAAGAGAGAGAGCATGAGAGGAGAGAGGTTAGCAGAAGAAGCAGACTTCCTGCTGAGCAGGGAGCCCGATGTGGGACTCGATCCCAGTACTCCAGGATCATGACCTGACCCAAAGGCAGTCGCTCAACCAACTGAGCCACCCAGGTGCCCCAAGAAATACATTTTTTGATGATCTTCACCCATTTACTCTCATTGCTTTCAGAAGAAAATATTTTATCATCACAGTAAATGCAGGACTTGGAGAATACTCCTGGTCGAAGAAATAATCCATACAGGAGTGGACCTTCATACGTTAGACTGAAGGAAGAGTTGATTGAAATTGATAAACAAGAAGTAGTAAATAGATTTGGACCATAAATTAATGGCCCAAACATAGAAAATGAAGAAAAGAGCAAAAAAAAAAAAAAAAAAAAAGACACAATATATGAAATACTAAATTAACTAATAAATTGGTCTATTATCTCATTGAATGCATAAAATGATTATATCCAACAGCTATTATAAAAATACATTTCTTTCTAAACAGAATAAAATGCAACCATGGAAATATGTACATTGAAATAAGGCAAAAAGGATTTTTTCTAGGTTGTTAGATTACAAATATGATTCACTAATAAAATATAAATATTAAAAATAAAATATAAAACATTTAAAAATAAGTAAGGAGGACATTTATTCTTGATATACATTCATGTCCTGTATCTACACTTTACTTTCACTGTTAACTGCTGGGGAGAGCTTTCCTTAGTCTGTTGGATCTAAATAATCTGTTGATTACTTAGATTAAAATAATAATCTTCTCAATGTTGCAACTCTTATTCTTTGACACCTTCAAATGACTCTTCTCTATAAGCATAATTTTTTTTACCACATAAACTGAGGATAAATTTTGCTATGTACAGCATTTCCTATTCTAACAGTTTTTATATTAAAATGTGAAAACATTACAGATAGATATTTTCATGGTATCTCCGTACGTATACCCAAAAACACTTTAGAATTTTTTCCCCTTTCCTTCTTTCTTTATTTTTTATGTATTCCTTATACTTTTATGGCACTGGACAATTTGTAAGACAGTTTTACAATTTTTCATTTGATAAATCTGTGTTCTTATCAAAATTTTGGCTTTACAAAAAATGTCGACTTTGAGGTTGGTTCCAGAGCTAGTGAAGAAGGATTGAAACCCACGGCATCCTACTTCTAGCCCATGTTACTTTTGGTCTTTGTAGCGGAGGTGAATATTTGTCCTGCCTGTCACGGTCACACTCCTGTGTGAGTTTCTGTGTCCAGTGCACAAAGGCTTGGCAGGCCAGGGTCAGGGTCAAGTCTCTGTTTTGTGTCTCTGAGAGGAGCACCCCTCCCACAGCCTGGCCAAAGGCAGAAGTTAGAGGAACAGGCCCCGGTCTTGCTGGATCATGTCTTTGTCAATCCACTGTCTGTACAAGCTGGTTCAGCTGGGGTCACCAGGCACCAGGACTTGGGAAGGTCAGAGTTGAGTCCCTCAGGTGCCTTGAGGACAAACTCCACATGTTTCTATGCAAAAGTTTAAAATACTAAGTCTTACCAAAAAAGATACACCATCTTTTATTTATTTATTTGAGAGACACAGAGAGTGAGAGAGAGAGAGAGAGAGAGAGAGAAAGCAAGCAGGAGCAGGTGGAAGAACAGAGGGAGAGGGAACCGCAGACTCCCCGCTGAACAGGGAGCCCAATCTGGGACTCACGGAAGGCAGATGCTTAACCCACCAGGCCACCCAGGCACCCCAGACCATCCTTGTCAATGAGTCTTCCTTATCCCTTAACCGTAAGGTAAAGACCACTGAAGTTGAGAATTTAAACACAGAAAGAGTGTGCCTGAGCCTCTAATCCCTCTTTCTGCCCTGTAACAGGCCACAGTGGTCCTCTTTACATGAAAGACTCACGGGAGTCTGGGGGGCTCTGTTGGTCCTAATGGCTACAGGATGCCTCCCCAGGTGACATTGGCTTCCTTGAACACAATTTTACTGTTCTCAATCCTGGAATCAGGATGTGGGGGGGGGGGGGGTGGCATTTAATTATTTTCAGTTAAGGCTGAGTAGTATGTTCCTTCTCCACTTCCATTTTCAAGAGTTGGTAACTTTCTAAAACTATTACCATCTTTGTCGAGATTTTGTTCAAAGCCCAAAGGTCAAGTATCTAGAGAATTTTCCTCAGCAGAACTGAGTGCTAGAAGGTACTCACAAGAGTCATATTCTTTTTTTTTTTATTTGAGATAATAACTGACATATAACATAATATTAGTTTTAGGTGTACAAAATAATGATATTTGTATAAATTGCAAAATGATTATCAGAATAAGTTTGTTCACATCCATCACTATTCATAATTACATTTTTCTCTCTTGTGATGAGAATTTTGAAATCTACTATCTTAGCAACTAGAAAAATATTTCTATAGGGAAACCTCCTAAAATACATGGACTATTATGTTATTTGATTTTAGATTCTACAAAATTATAGGCCTGATATATTTCATTCAATTGGTATTAGAATACAGGTATCCAATTAAAAAGGGCTCCTTCAAAAGATAATTCGCAAAAGTTGAGATATTTCAAAGCACACTTAAAATTTTTATAATAAAATCCTATGCAGTGTTTAATTTTTTGCTTTTCTTATTTTCTTATTTGATTTAGGCCTACATATCAGTTTTTTTCCCATTTGCAAGCTTTATTTTCAGTAAGTATTATCTAAAAACATCAATCTAAAGTTTAGGGCACCATTTTTAATATTTTGATTTAAAATGTCTAATGTTTTTCTGTAAATAAAACTATTTTTTACAGGAGATTCAGTTCAATAGTAATCCATTGCCATTGTAGGATCGTAGACTGATTTGACAGTTTGGGTTTTTTTGTGGTGTTGTTTTCTTTATTATTATTATATTTCATATGCACATAAAAAAGAAAACTTGTTACCATGATGTTTTTTATCCCATATTGCACTATCACAAAAGTTTCATGTGCCTTTCCTATAAATAGCTTACATAAGGATATGTCTCTGGTTTAACAACTACATTTATCACAATAGATAGAAAATCACAAGGTTTTGCTTTGGGGGGATTTGGGGACTTTTTTTGAGTCAATTATGAATTGCATGTTTATATCACTATCAATTCAAAGTACATTTTTGCTTCATAAGTTCTTTAATTTAATAAAAATACTTTGTAACATGATTCTGTGTCCCAGCAAAATGCAAGTTTTCATATTATCACAAAATATGTATTCAAATTAGAACAAAATAAATTTTTATTAATATTAGATTTTTAGACTGGATTTATAATAATGTTTACACAAATGTCAGATTTTTTTTATTGGCTTAATGAAGTTCCCCAAATTTTAATTTTTTAATTTTAATTGAATGGAAAAAATTTAAACCATTATTGAATTAATTGGCTTTTCTCATAGAAGTATCTGATGACACGGTTATAAAATTAGTATGTTCTTGGGGCACCTGGGAGGCTCAGTTGATTAAGCGACCAACTCTTGATTTGGGCTCAGTTCATGATCTCAGGGTCATGAGATCGAGCCCCTTGTGGGACCCCCCACTCAGCGGGGAGTGTGCCTGAGATTCTTACTTTCGTTCTCCCTTTTCCTCCCCCCCCCACTCCCTCTCTCTCTCTTGCTTGCTCTCTCTCTCAAATAAACAAATAAAATCTTTAAAAATATAAAAATTAATAAAATTAATAAAATAAAATTAGTGTATTCTTAACTGTTGGTGAATTATTTCTTATGCTAAAGGAACCAATGTATAAGAACTATTTCACATACCTATATGTTCTATTGATGGGGGGCATTTGGATAAACAACAAAATAAAAATTGATACAAATTATGTTAGTATATATTACATTGCCTTAGCTTTCACAAAATCTACTCATTATATTGTGATAAGCTTTTCACATGGTCGGGTTAAACTGATGTATCACCAAACTAGATATGCCTTGAATCATAGTAGTTCTAAAAGTTGCCTTACAATTTCAATTTGGAGGAATTTTGTATGAGGCTTAAAACTAGATTTGTTAGAATTAGTAAGCAATATTTAGATTCAAAATTGAACATTGAATCTTCATAAAAATACTTCATGTCATTAATATCATTATTTTAATTTTAGCATACACATAAAATTCACTTTTATCAAGATTCATTACTGATTCTTAAATTAACTTCTAGATTCATGTAATATTAATTTTCCTTCAGAATTTCAATACTGGGATGACATAAATATAAAACTTTTAAAAAAGCAGTATGTTGCTCTGCGTTCACATCTTTCAGTGGAGCCTATACCTTGATCATAGTTTAGTTTTGTTTTTTTGATTATAGTTTCATTAAAAATTTTTTTCAGTGGTTTATGTGAATTTTCTGTTTCATAGTCATGCAAAGATTTTCATTTATTTTTTCTAGTCTGCTTACAATTTATTGGAATGCAACTCTGTTGGATATTTCATAAACATTTTCTTTCTCTTCTAAATAATTTTTTCTATCTTTAAAAATGTTTTACACCTATTAAAAATCAAACAATCAAACATACATTTGCTTGTTTTTTGCAAGGATGTGTTGTCATAATATCGAACAATAGTTCGCATTAAATGAAAGCCTATTGTGGCTATTCAAAATTTTTTCCTACTATGGGCATGATTTGATCCTTTTTTAGAGGATCTTTTGTTTTATTTGTCTTAGTGAATCGCTCTAAATTAGATCTAGTTCCTTTGTATTTAGTATTTCTTTCTATTGAGTGTCTGAGAGTAGTTATAACCTGGTCTTTGAAATATACTTCACTAAATTATTCCAACTTTTAGAGATTCTAGAAAATATCACAAATGATGTTTGAATATTCTAAAGACTGTCATTGTAAGTAGCACAGTTGTGATCATTTTTCCAAGCAATACATTCAATTCCACAAAATACAACTCACAAAGAAATCTCAAATTTTAGCCTAATTCTGGCTTGTAATTTTTTTTCTTTTTTATACTTATCAGCATATCATTATTTTAATTGAGGATTATGATAGCTGGTGGCTTCTCAATCTTCATTTAAGTTAAACGTCTATGCTTTCACAGGTAAAAAAAAATAAAAGAAAGAGTCATGAATTTATACTTACTTGTTTTCTTACTCTCATAGTTCATCAATATGTAATATAAATCACAGTTGTTTAACATAATATTGACCTTGCTACAAACTACTTGACCTGAGGAACATTTACTTTTAAAACTTTATGTAAAATATATTATATAATTTGACTAACCATTAAACTATAATCTCGTTTCAGTTATCCATCCTAAAGAGTAGTCATTTGTTTTATCACATTTTTATCTGCTGTGTTTTGGCATTTAAGCATCAAATTTTGAAATTACTTCTACAAAAGCCTGAACATTTATATTGTTTCCTGGACATAGTGAACGATTAGTACTACAAGAATTATCATTATGATTCACTAAAGGTTAGACATTCATTATGATATATTTTTTAAAGATCTTATTTATTTATTTGACAGAGAGAGATCACAAGTAGGCAGAGAGGCAGACAGAGAGAGTGAGAGGGAAGTAGCCTCCCTACTGAGCAGAGAGCCCGCCCGATGTGAGACTGGATCTTAGGACCCTGAGATCATGACCTGAGCGGAAGGCAGCGGCTCAACCCACTGAGCCACCCAG
>NC_081568.1:20409776-20532808 GCF_022355385.1 Mustela nigripes
TTCAGAAAGTGGTTGTTTTTCTGTTTCCAGAATTGCTGTTCTTCTTCTCTTCGATCTGCCGATGGGTTTTCAGGTGTTTGCAATCTTTAGATAAGCTATCTAGCTGATCTCCGGCTAGCTGAAGCAGTCTCAGCTTGCTACTTCTCCGCCATCTTGACTCCTCCTCATTATGATATTTTAAGTACAGCATGTCAATGACCTATACTAATATAACTTTACTGAATAACTATGGTGTAAACCACACCATAGTTTTTCTTGCAGTAAATGCTGTTTTGTGTTTGAGTAGAAACTTTTCAGTTCCCTTGTTTCTAGTTCTTAAAAATTAATCAAAACCACCTTTTAATTTTTTTCTTTTCTACCTTTCCCCCCTGCCAAGCCTTAACTTCATAATTTTTATTATCTATCAAGATTTCACATTTCATTTCTTTCCAACCAGTTAAATGTTTTAAAAATGTAATCAAATTGTACTTATGTATAAGGAAAACATAATGCACCATCTTAAGAGTAAAAGGCTGATTTAACTCTGCATGGTTTCAGAGAGCCAGACTCCTTCTAATCTAATGCTTAAACAAATACATGTTGTGATCCAAACAGGAGTATCCACGCTAAAAACTACAGAGTGTAGGTGGAAATTTTTAAAACACAGGAAAATGTAAAACCCAGCAAGAAGTTTACAGACTGAACTTCCATTTTCATCCAGAATTTAATTTCATGTCCACTTGTATCTAGAAGTGAGGCTAATAAAACTTGTTTTCTTTTAATATCCATGTGTCTGGAGAGAAAAGTTTTTAATAAGGAAGAGAAAGGAAGAAAAGGGAAGGAAGGAAGGAAGAGGGAAGAAGAGAGAGAAAGAAGGGGAAAGAGAGAGAAAAAAAGAAAAGAAAGAAAGAAAATACTTGCGTGAACAAAGAGTATTCTCTGTACGTTTGGATCCTCAGTTATTTAAAAGTCCGGTTTCTTTTTAAATTAGAACCACTGATTGACATTTACTCAATGTTGGTTCACATACATTCAGATTCTACTTCTTCCATTCTTCTTCTTCTTGAATCTATTGCTTTAAACTGTTATAGTTACTATTTTCTTCATTCTGAAATAACATTTCTTTTCTGAGATAGAGCCTCAGAATTTGAAGTGGAACAATCTTTTGATTATCTGTTAGAGTAATTTTCTAAGATTTTTAGTTAGAATTTTATGCATAGGTATAATGTATAAAACTATATGTATATCCACACATATGAATGTAAGAAGATAAATTTAAGGTAAATAAATACTATGTCACTTTTGTTTTGTGATGACTGCTAAGTTTTCATTCTAAAACGAATGTGAAATATTCAGTATTTATTTACCTTAAACATAGTTCAAAATTACACACACACATGCACAAATCACGGCTAATATAGAGTCTCTAACGTTCTTTGGAACAATTAAAGTTATACTTAAAATCAGCTGGATTTGTGGTATACTGGCATTGATTACACTTTGTATTATTCTTTACATTTTGTCTTCCTCATATCACTTGGTATGTGCACTTCTCATTTCTAATTCTGTTTTCATTTGTAGCTTTGCATTTTTTGTTTATTAGATTGTCAAACACTTATCTATTTTATTTAAAAAACAAGCTGCTGTATTTTCTTATCAAGTTGAGATTCCTATTTCTCACTGCTGTGTTGTCAGAGGAAAGAATGTGAATCACACACATAGAACTTTGTGTTGCTTTGTTTGTGAGACTATTTTGCACTGGGATGGAAGTCCATGACAAGTATGTAGCACAGAGTCTCAGTAGATAGAAATGTGCATCTTTTTAATCCTCGGAGAAGGAAATCATAGATGTATTATATAAAAGGTAGGCCCTTTCCCAAGGATGCAAAGGCCTGGAGAGCTGTGAAAGTATAGCAGAGTAATCCCTTGAGAATGTAAATGTTTTTAAAGTTATTTTAAGTGTTTAGATAAATTTTCATATGATTCCCATTTTCTGAAGGGTGATGAGAAGGAAGGAAGTTGGATTGTGTTGAATATAACACTGTATCTATAGACTACAGTTTTTTAGTTTCATTAGACACAATGTTTATAGAATATTTGAACAGAACCCAAAGATGTTTCCATGAAGGGCTCTTTAAGATACAGTGTGGGGGCAGGGGGAGGAGCACAGGAAAAGGAAACCATGTATATACATGGTTCATTCAGGGCACAAAATAACATCATTCTGATGAGGCTGTAATAGGAAACAGAGCAATGCTTTTTATTTCCTACATACAGAAAACAAAATAATCTGACAGCTCAAGGAATTGCAGATCAGTAGTAAAGGGTCTCCTAGTGAACAACATTGGCAGAGAATCAAGAAAAATCCTTGAATTGATATAAGAGCAAAGAGCTGCTACAAGTAACACCTAGATGCAAGATAAAAGCTGATCAGCATATAGTGACCCTCGGTGAGTGCTCTAATACCATATGAAATAGAAGCAGCAGGGGAAAAAAAAGTTACAACTTATTGGCCACTTCCCATAAAAAGTTAAGCGTCTTTGTCAACTCTTCTTGAAGTAGGCTTCTGACGATTTGGGTCAATACAGTGTAGCAGGAGCAAAGGTAGATGATATCCAAGGCAAGACCACAAAAGGCCCTCCAGCTTCATCTCGGTTTTCTGGCAAACTTACCCTACTAGAATCATCTTTCTGACTGGGTCTTCTTTGAATGCTCCTTTTCTGGCACCTGTTTCAGGCTGAGAATTCCAAGACACATAAAAAAGTGTCAGCAAGGTATCCTGATCAACAGTCCTGCCGAGTCCAGCCCAAGAGCAATCCCAGCCCATTCATCAGATGAAAGTATGACAGAAAAGAGTCTTCAGTGAATTCAGCCCCCATCACTTGTGTCACCGTCCGATATTAGAGTTCTCTAGGCGGAGGACCTGGTCATTGTGGAGCAGGAACAAGCCGTCTCTGATGTGTCCTCTCCAAATGCAAAAAACCATGACCATGGTCAAATGGTGTCTCACACCTTAAATCAGAGTCATTTGTTATGTAACAAAAGGTAACCAGAACAAAAATCACAAATATACATGTGGTTGATCAGATGGGAAGTTTTGCAATGGGCTGGGAACAGAAAGTACATATGAGGTAAGAATAGAAAAGCTGCATTATTAATATGTATATTTATTTATGCTTTCATATTTCATTTGGAATTTTGTGACATACACACACACACACACATACACACACACACACACACCCATACACACATGAACAAGTGGTGATTACCACCTCTATGCACACTTAGGTTAAAAAACAAACTTATGATCTAGTAATATTATGCCAAGTGTTGGTATAGATTCTTTTAACAGGTACTCTTATTATACTTTCTTGACAAGACTAAAAACCAAGTGAATATTTCTGTTTAGAAAGAGTATGTCATAGTAAAAGCATGTTTCAGCAAAAAAATTGGTAGATACTTCTTACAGAAAATTATGGTTAATATATTGGCATTGTGTTATCCTTTAAATGATTTTGATTTTATTAGTTCTATAATATTCAGATAGTTCAAATATTTAATTTTATTATTTTAGTTTTCATAATTTCATTAAAATATAAGTGACCAAAGAAATTATATATATGTATTATGTTTCAGTATAAATGATAAAAGATGTTATATACATATTATGTTTCAGTTTCACCAATGTGTTACTTTTAAAATTGCAAATACCCAATTACCACCACCAAGGTGGAGATGATTTCCATAACTCAGAAGTTCCTTCATTCTTTCCAGTTAAACTTCTGCCATTCATTGAACACTGTCACTTATTGATTTTAGTCAGCATAACTCAGTTTGCTTGTCCTTTTATTTTATATAAATGGAATCATAGGTGTAGTAGACCATCTCTACCATGACCACTAATAATTCCCACTTCCTAATATTCATGCCCTTATGTATTTCCCACACAATTGGAATATGCTGGACCTAGTTACTGGGATATGCCAAATGAAGTTTACTTCTAAGTTAGATAACAAAGAGACTGAATCTTCTACACTGGGAGCTCTTACTTCCCTAGAAAGCCAGCCTCAATGGTCTGAAAGCTCCACGGAGCAAAGAACTGAGGGAAGACTCGCAGTCCAACAATCCATGAGGAAACAACTCCAAATATTTGCAGGAGCAACTGTGAGAACAGATCCTCCCCCTACTGAGCCTTCCGATAGGACATCCCCAGTCACTGACTACAAAGCTTGAAACTTTAAGTCAGACGTATTCAGTTAAGTTGTGTTCAGATTCCTGACTCAAGCAAACTGTGAAACAGTAAATTGCTGTTTTAAGCCCCAAGTTTTCATGTAATTTGATAAACAACAATAAATAACTAATACAGGTATGATGCATTTTTTTCCTGCTTATTTTGTTCATGCTTTCAAGATAACGTGTATTTGAAATTCACCATGTAATAGCATGTATCAATAGTTGACATTTTGTTATCTATGCAGTATTACATTATATGAAAGTATCAGAATTTTTCAATCATCCCCAGTTATTGAAATTTTGTTTCCCTTTTTTGGTCTACTATGAATAACTGAGTGATTTCCTGTAGACATATATTTTCATTTCTCCATGAAAATTGTTCCTTTGTCTTGACATACAAGTACACTTCTTTTCTAAACTCAAAAGTTTTAACATTTCACACACCCATTAGCAATATATAAGAAGTTAACTTGTTCAATATCCTCTCTAACGTTTTACATTTTAAGTCTATTTAATTGTAGTTCTTCTAGTAGTATGAAGCATAATCCATTGTGGTTCAGTTTTCATGTCCTTGATAACGAATGATGTTCATAATTTTTTCATGTGCTTTTTCAACATTTTTATATGTGTTTAGTGAAATTATGCTCAAATCTTGTGCTGTTAATTAGTTAATTTATTTATTGAATTCAGTGGCTACCTTCTAAATACTGATTCATAAAAGTTCTTTTCTATCTTGGAAATAAGTGAGTTTTTATTTTCAGATATACCTACAATGAATATTTTCTCCCAGTGTGTAGCTTATGCATTCATTTTTCTTATGGTGTCTTTTGATGAGCAGATAAACTATGCTTATACATATGTTTTCCTTTTACTTTGATCTTAATTCCTTCCTACATATTTGGGTTTCTATCTGGTGTCAATTAACTTCAGAATAAAGAAATATTCATCATTAATTGTTGTGCAGTTCTCCTGAAACAAATTACATTTAATTTCCATAAATTTATTCTTAATATATTTATTTTGCCTCATTCTAAAAATTATTTTCTAAGATAAAGAATTCTAGGTTTACTAATGTACTGTTGTTGGGAAAGCAAACTGGCATAGCTACTGTATGGAGTTTCCTCAAAAACTTAAAAATAGAATTACCCTGGGGTACCTGGGGTGCCTGGGTAGCTCAGTGGGTTAGGGCCTCTGCCTTCAGCTCGGGTCATGGTCCCAGAGTCTTGGATCGAGCCCCACTTTGGGCTCTCTGCTCTGAGGGGATCCTGCTTCCTCCTCACTCTCTCTGTCTCTCTCTCTCTCTCTCTCTCTGCCTGCCTCTCTGCCTACTTGTGATCTCTGTCAAATCAATAAATAAAATCTTTAAAAAAAATAGAACTACCCTATGATCTAGCAATTATACTACTGAGTATTTATCCAAAGAATAGAAAAACATGAATCCAGAGGGATACATGCAGCATCATTTATAGCAGCGTTATTTACAATAGCCAAGATATGGAAGTAGCCCAAGTGTCTATTGATTGATGAATGGATAAAGAAGATGTGGGGTGTGTGTGTGTGTGTGTGTGTGTGTGTGTGTGTGTGTGTGTGTGATGGAATATTATTTAGCCATAAAAAATGAAACCTTGCCATTACAGTGACATGGATGGAACTAGAGAGCATAATGGTGGGGCACCTGGGTGGCTCAGTTGGTTAAGTGTCTGCCTTCAGCTCAGGTCGTGATCCTGGGGTCCTGGGGTTGAGCCCCAAGTCAGGCTTTCTGTTGAGCAGAGAGTCTTCTTGTCCCTCTCCCTTTGCCCGTCTTCCTCCCTGCTCATGATATCTCTCTTTTGTGCTCCCTCTCTCAAATAAATCTTCTTAAAAAGAGAGAGCATATTGCTAAATGCCAAGCAAAATAAGTCAGTAGGAGAAAGACAAATACTGTATTATTTCAATCACATGTGGAATTTAAGAAACAAAATAAATGAGCAAAGGGAAAACAAGAAAGAAAGAGAGAGAGAAACCAAGAAACAGATTCTTAACTTTAGAGAACAAAGTGAAGGTCACCAGAGGGGAAGTGGGTTGGGGGGATGGGTGAGATAGGTGATGAGGAGTAAGGAGCACAGACGGTAATTGTGATGAGCACCAGGTGATGTATGGAAGTGTTGAATCACTTTATTGTACACCTAAAACTAATATAACATTGTATGTTAACTAAGTGGAATTAAAATTTAAAAAAAAAAGAATTCTAGGTTTATACTTTATTTTGCCCCTAGGAGTTTAAAGATACAATTTCAATTTCTTCTTTCTCAGGTTTTTGTTTGTTTGTTTGTTTTGTTTTGTTTTGTTTGTTGTTGTTGTTTTAATGGAACTTTAGGCATCATTTTTGTTTATTTCTTTATTTGGAATATGTCCTTCCCCACTAACCCCAGCATTTGTTGTGATTTCCTCTTTATATTTAGCTCACAGCCCTTGACTATGATGTGCCTAGTTTTAACCTGCTGAACCACCTATGTGCCCCAGTGATGTGCCTAGTTTGATTTTCTTTTTATTTGTCCTACTTTGGACAGACTAAGCTTCTTGGATTTCTGGAATTGAGTTACAATGACACTTTGGAAAAATTCTTGGCTTCTGTTTTCCTAAATATATCTTGAATCCAATTTTTTTCTATTCCCCTCGGACTCCAGTTAAATATATGGTAGAATATTTGATGTTTTCCACAGGGTTTGGATATTCTTTTATAATTTTTATTATTTTTACTCTTCTTCTGACATAATTTATACATTGGCCTTAAGTTGACCAATTCCTTTTTTTAATTGTGTTTAATTTACTGTGATTTCAATAATGATTTTTTAACATTATTGTATTTGTCAGTTCTCACATTTTCATTTGCTTCTTTTAATAGTTTTCATTTCTGCATTGAAAATTGCCATCTGTTTAAGTATGTATCTACATTTTCCAAATTTTTTAACTAAACTAATTTTTAAAGTAAGTGTTTTTTTCATACTTAAAGTTTTTCATACTTAAAGTTTTTTAGTTATTCCTAAATCTTCTATTGATACTTTTCTATCTTAATTATGGGTATATGTTTGTTCTATTTTGGAATTTCACAATCTTACCTATATATGTAGGTCATGGTCTATAAAAAATAAACAGTGAAGGTTGATACAAAAAATATAATTTCCAGGACATACCTCATATTCTATCAGGCTGCTAGATTTTACTACTTAATCTAGTCATTCATTAGGTTAGCTGCATTTGGCCTTTTTACACAGCTTTTGTAAGATTTACTTTGCCACTAACTTCAAATATTTTTTTTTAACTTCAAATATTTTTAAGCCAATTAATTTTTATATTTATAAGGAACTATCTCCAAATGAAAAATTATGTGAGGAAAAAAAGGGAATCTTGGTAAAGAAGTCAATATGAAGTCTGGTAGCATATTATGCTTTTTTTTTTTTTTTTTTACTATAATCCTTTACATTTTTAGCAAAAAGCTAAAATTACCAAAAAGGACTAATGTAGTTTTCCATCTTATCTCTAGTCTTTAGTTCTGCACATTAATTTTCTCTTTATTGAGAAATTTTGTATTTACCAGTGGAGTATATATGGTCTTTTTAAGGGATTTTTAAAGTGTGAAATTGCTGGGGAGTTTGTGATAGCAAAATACTGGTTTTTAAGGTATCATTCTTTTACATTGCATACTTTTCTATCCTTAGTACACCTGAAGTTAAAAAGCCCTGAAGGGTAAAAAATAAGTGTGTGTGTACTTTTGATTAAATTATTTACTTTTATTTTATTAAATTTCAAACTCACAATAAACACCTATTCACCCTTCACCCAGATGTTGATATCTTGCCATACCTGTCCCTCTTCTCTCTTTCTTTTTTCCAAATCACTAAAGATGTGAGAACCTTCCTTCCAGCCCTGAGTCCCTTACCATGTAGGTCTCAGAAAAAGGCTATTGGTTTCTATGTCATCATAATAACGTTACTATAAATGAAAATCAAGTGATGTAATACTATAACCAAACAAAATATCCAATCCCAATTTTCCTTAGCTGGCTCTGGAGTTCCCTTCATATCTTCTAATTTTTTCAGTCCAGATCACGTATCGCGGCTTCTGTGAAGTCCCTTTTATCTCCCCCAACCTACCTCATTTCTGTTTGCCCTCTGTTCTTCATGCCCGCGAAGTCTTAAACAGTACAGACCAGTTATCCTGAAAAAAGTATCCTGCAGTGTGAATCAATCTATTTCCTTTCAACTAGATTCTGTCAGTAATTTCTGGAAAGAACATTAAATGGGTGATGCTGTTTAACACCTGCCGTACAACATGCATACCAGGCTGTCCCAGGACGGTAATGGGAAAAAGGAGCATTTAGTTAAGATAGACTTCATTATTATGAGAGTGTATTTTTCAATTTGTATTTAAGAAGTAAATTATGGGATTATTCTTTGAAACCATGTAAATAATCTGTTCCTTAACAAACATTCATTGACACAATGATTTTTAGTATCTTTTGATTATCTTTCCTGAATCTTTAAAATATGGTGATTTTAAACAGCTATCAATCGTTGTACATTTGTAAACTGGCATATTGCTTTGATAAAGAAGCCTTCTTCACTTTTTTCTCTCTTTATGGATTCACGTAATATTAAGTTAATTCAGTTTGTTATAATCCATTACTGTCATGATTCTTCCCGATACTCAAATTGTCCACAGTTTGATGATTGTCAGCTTTTTCATTCCTTTACATCTTAGCCTTAACATCTTATTTTTTTAGAAATGTTATTGAAATACAAAACACACACACAAAAAAAGTGTATAAGCAATTTGTCTCCTTGATAAATTTTCACAAAGGGCATGGATATTTTTATTTGCTAATCAGATTAAGGAATTAAACTATATAAAAATCTAAACAATTCTCCTGCTATCCTCTCCCAGCTATAGATCTCCAGACAGCCACTGTCCTGACTTCTAAGATTTCTGGGAGGATCAGAAAAAGCCATCCCGTCCCATAGTCCCAGTAGTCATTATTCTTAACCATAACAGGTGCATTAGTCCTTGGATCATCCAGACCCTTGCTTCAGAATTAATTATTCTTCATGTTACTATATGTCACTAATTACTATTATCCCATTTCTCATTGGCTGTTACTGATATCAAGTCCAAGGATAACTGTAAATGAATTCCCAAATCCCATTTTTAAGGTTCTTTACTGGGACCACTCTTTGAACCATAGGCTGAGCCAGCCACGTCCCATCAGAAAGGCAAAATCTAAGTTAAGTATATCAAAACAGGAAGGTTAACATGTGGGTTTAATATGAGTTATTGGAGAAATGAACACGAAACAAGGACATGAGGGCACATTGAAATAGTAACTTCAGAAAGAAGTCACTGCTTGGATAAAGAAAGCTTTTGGTTATTAGTATCTAGAAACTTGATGAATGGATCTAGTGCTTAATTGTACCTGCCAACTTTACTGGGCCATGGTGTGCCCAGATATTTAATTCAATATTTTTCTGGGTGTTTTCTTGAGGATGTTTTAAAATGTGTTTAACTTTTAAATCGATAAGCTGAGTAAAGCAGACTGCCTCAGTGTGAGTGGGCCTCCTAGAATTAATTAAATGTCTGAATAGAACAAAAAAGGCTGAATGAGAGGGAACGTCTGTCTGACTGCCTGGAGCTGAAACATTGGTCTTTTCTTGCCTTCTGACTCAACCTGAAACACCGATTTTTCCTGAGTGTGTAGTCTATAGGTTTTTGGACTGGAACTACCATTCTGAGTCTCAGGCTTTGGGACTCATAGTGGAAATACTCCATAGGTTTTCCTGGGTCTCCCGCTTGCTGAATGCAGATCTTGGGACTTGTTAGCCTCCAAAATCACATGTATACACACATATATACATGCACACACAATGATGCTATTTCTGGAAGTGCCAGGAAAACAAACAAACAAACAAACAAACAAAAACAGAAAAAAACCCTTGAGGTGGTTCTTCAACCAATGCCAGGGTAAAGAGTCAATTCCCTGATAAGTCTTTATGAAAGCAAAGAAACAAAAATGGAGCAAATTGTTTCTCCTTCTTCCTACCTTCCAGTCTTCCTTCAGAGCCAACCAACTTCCTGGTACTAAAACCTAACAAAAGAGTCAACTAGTAAGAAGATAAATATCATTTGCAGAGGGGCGCCTGGGTGGCTCAGTGGGTTAAGCCGCTGCCTTCGGCTCAGGTCATGATCTCAGGGTCCTGGGATCGAGTCCCGCATCGGGCTCTCTGCTCAGCAGGGAGCCTGCTTCCCCCTCTCTCTCTCTCTCTCTGCCTGCCTCTCCATCTACTTGTGATTTCTCTCTGTCAAATAAATAAATAAAATCTTTAAAAAAAAAAATATCATTTGCAGAGATCCAACTCTAGTATCAAAGAGTAGCTTAATAACCCTGACTTCTGAATTGTAGATCAGATTTGTCAAAATTTGAACTTCATATAAATGAAATCATTTAGAACAAATAGTGTGTACTGTTTTGCATACCATCTGTGTGTCATTTATATTTAACTCCATCTTATCTTTTTTATAAAATTTTGTTTATATGAGAGAGAGAGAAAAACATGAACAGGGGGAGGGGCGGGGAAGAAGCAGGGAGCCTGATGTGGGGCTCAATTCAAGGACTCCAGAATCATGAGCTGAGCCAAAGGCAGATGCTTAACCAACGGAGCCACCCTGGCACCCATAACTCCATCTTATTGAATGTTGCCCAATACTGATATATTCCTAACAATATTTATACTTAGCTCTTTTAGAGTAAATCAACTTGCCTTTAATTTGCTGTCTGTAATTTCTGCAGTGATCTTCAAAACTCTAATTGATGATGTCTAACATCATTATATATAAAAAAGCTTCAAGTTCACATGGCCCCGAGGGTCTGACTGAAGGTCTTCAGAGTATGCAGAGTGTGAACTGCAGCAGTCAGAAGAATCATGACAGGACAGGTGATTAGAAAGTTTCCTCCTGTGGTGCCTCGGTGCCTGGGTATCTCTCTCTCTCTGTCAAATAAACAAAATCTTAAAAAAAAAAAAAACAAAAAACAAACAAAAAAAAAAAACAAAGAAAGAAAAAAAAAGAAAGAAAGAGAAAGAAAAGAAAATGTCTCCCCACTCTTTGACTAAGTTTTAGCTGAAAGGAGCACAGCTAAAACTGTAACCAATGGAGGCATTATGCTTCCAGAAAAAACTCAAGGGAAAGTATTGCAAGAAACAGGAGAAGCTGTTGGATTAGCCTCTAAAGGAAAAGATGGAAAGATTCAAAAACTTAGCGTGAAAGTTGGAAATAAAGGTTTTCTCCCAGAATGTGGAGGCACCAAAGTAGTTCTGGATGACAAAGAATATTTCTTATTTAGAGATGGTGACATTCTCAGAAGCACATAGACAGAAATAAATCATTATTGAAATGGCATCACGTGAAGCTGCCTATTCCACTGAAGTTGTGAAATCTTTTATCATGTAGATAATTTCTTTTATAATAAATTAATGGTATCTCCCCAAATAAATAAATGAATGAATAGCTTCAAATTTCTGTTTTCTGTTATCCTTCTTTTAAATGAATAGATTCATATTTGAGAACCACGGTATTTACTTCAACCTTGGATTGGCTTAAAAGGACTCAGATTTTAACATTTCAGATTTTGTCCTATGCTATTAAGATGGTAAAATTATCTGAAATAAATTTTAATTAATGGACAAAGATTCCATTTGTCAATTCAAAAAGTTTTGATGGATAAAATTAAAAAGTATTAAAAACACACACAAACGCTTCTTAAATATGACATTCAGAAAGAAGATACAGTGAAATTACTTCTAGATTAACCGCTTAAGATGTTTGATGATTAAGATTGCTTTATATATAATTATATATGAGAAGATAACATGATTTGGTAATCTCACACTGTCATTTTTAAAACTTTATTTATTTTATTTTATTTTTTTAGTAATCTCTACACCTAACATGGGGCTCAAACCCACAGCCCCAAGATTGAAACTCACATGCTCTTCCAGTTGAGCCATCCAGGCACCCCTACGCTATCACCTTAAACAATGAATCATTAAAAAGTAAATTGCAGGGAGGGAGGCAAGATAGTAGAAGAGTAGGAGATCTCATTTCATCTGGTTCCTTGATTTTAGCTAGGTAACTATCAAATCATTCTGAATGCATGTGAATTCAACTTGAGATGCAAGAGAAGAATTGCTGAAATTCTACAAATAGAAAAGTGACTACTTTTGGCGTGTTAAGAGGTGCAGAGAAATGAATTTGAAGGGAATGGAAGATAAATAGTGGAGGGAGAGAGCCTCTGCAAAGCAGGCTACTGACAGTGGCGCAGCCATGAAGCACGAAACCAGAACTCTTCGAAGTCTGCTCTAGTGAGAGACATCCCTGTCTGAAAGGTGCTCAGGTGGCAAAGTGAGGCAGAATCCTATGTGGGAGAGCGTGGCCCCGGGGTCACAGGAAGAACACAGGCTCCTGAGCCAGCAGAGTTCCCAAGCATTGGAGTAGGTAAACCGGCTGTGGTCAGTAAGCCGGGGAATGGGGTCTCAGCTGGGTTTGCCATAAACTGCAAACTGTAGCACCATCGGGTGACTGCTGTCTGTTGGGGGGCCCTATAAGCACAGGACCGGAGCTACCTTCCTCCTTTCCCCCCAGAGGATGGGTGTAGCACCTTAGGAGTCTGCAGAGTTTGATGCACACAAAAGCAAACACTGCTTTTCCCCCGAGGGTTTACTGAAGAGGGGGCTGAGATCTTTCAGCTCCAGGGATGGAGATCAGGGCATGGCCATTTTTATTTTCATCCTCTAAAGGGGTGCTGAAAGCCTCAGGGATCAAAAGCTACATAGAACAGCCTGGAGGAGCTTGCACTGAGCCCAGCATCCTGGCAAAAACTGGTACAGCTTGCCCCAGGCAACGACACCTGAGGAACAGTGCAACAGGCCCCTCCCCGAGAATACCAGCAAGAACATCAAGTGAATACCAAGTTTCCCAAGCACACTTGGATCTGTAACATTCCAAAGCTAGGGGAAAATAGTATATAGAAATCGAGGGTTTTT
The DNA here is from genome assembly GCF_022355385.1 of Mustela nigripes. NCBI lineage: Eukaryota > Metazoa > Chordata > Mammalia > Carnivora > Mustelidae > Mustela > Mustela nigripes. The sequence continues at coordinate 20,423,063 of NC_081568.1, forward strand.
TGTCATGATCCTTTTTTTTTTTTTTTTTAAGATTTTATTTATTTATTCGACAGAGAGAAATCACAAGTAGGCAGAGAGGCAGGCAGAGAGAGAGAGAGAGGAGGAAGCAGGCTCCCCGCCAAGCAGAGAGCCCGATGCGGGACTCGATCCCAGGACCCTGAGATCATGACCTGAGCCGAAGGCAGCGGCCTAACCACTGAGCCACCCAGGCGCCCTGTCATGATCCTTTTATCTTTCAGTTGAAAATTTTCCCTTTCTTTTTTCTTTTTTTTTCTTTTCAACTAGTTTCGTATGTTGTCAGCTCTTTGTTTTTAAGTCTTTTTTTTAACTTTCATTTTTACATTTACATTTTATAAATATATTCATTTTTGGAATCCTTTCCCTGTGTTCAACTTTATTTGTGTGTGTGTGTGTGTGTGTATGTATATATATATATATATATGCAAATTTTATTTGATGTATTTTTGTATTTTATATTTTGTTTATATATATTTCATATATATATATATATGAAAGAAAACAAAACTTATATGTACAAGTTTTGCTTTCTTTAAAATTTTGGGATTTAGTGTTATTTTAACAAAACAGACCAAAATCCACCCAAGACCAAGTGAATCACCCTATTTTGTCCACCTGGGAGATTATATTCTCTCATTCCCCCCCCTATTTTTCTTTTTCTTTTTCAGTTTTTGACTTCTTCAGATTTGTCTAGTATGTATTTTGTTTGGGTCATGGTGGTTATTTCTGATTTTGTTCTCTCATTCATCTGTTCTTCTCTGGGAAAAATAACTAGAAAGAGGAATTCATAACAAAGGAAAGAGCCAGAAGTAATACTCTCTGCCACAGATCTAATCAATATGGATATAAGTAAAATGTAAGACAGGAATCCATCAAAATCCTAGAGGAGAACATAGACAGCAACCTCCTCAACCTCAGCCACAACAGCTTCTTGCTAGACGTGTCTCTAAAGGTAAGGGAAAAAAGGCAAAAATGAACTATTTATCTAACTATTTTATCAAGATAAAAATCTTTTGCACAGCAAAGGAAACAGTCAAGCAAACTAAAAAACAACCTACAGAATGGGAGAAAATATTTGCAAATATCTTAGCTGATAAAGAGCTAGTATCCAAGATCTATAAAGAACTTATCAAACTCAACACCCAAAAGACAAACAATCCAGTCAAGAAATGAGCATAAGACATGAACAGACATTTCTCTAAGGACATACAAATGGCCAACAGACACATTAAAAAATGTTCCACGTCACTTGGCATCAGGGAAATACAAATCAAAACCACAATGAAGTATACCTCACACCAGTCAAAGTGGCTAAGAGTAATGAGACTGGAAACAACAAATGTTGGTGAGGATGTGGAGAAAAGGGAACCCTCTTACACTGTTGGTTGGAATACAGACTGGCACAGCCACTGTGGAAACACTATGGAGGTTCCTCAAAAAGTTAAGATTAGAGCTACCCTATGACCTATAAATTGCACTGTGAGACATTTACCCCAAACATACAAATGTGGTCATCTAAAGGGGTACCTGCACCCCCACATTCATAGCAGCAATGTCCACAATAGCCAAACTGTGGAAAGAGCCAAGATGTCATCAATAGATGAATGGATAAAGAAGATGATATATATAGATATCTGATGTTCTTGTATAGATATCTGATATTCTTGTGTGTGTATATATATACACACACACACACACACACACATACATACCCAATAGAATACTACTCAGCCATGGGAAAGGATGAATACTTAACCGTTTACATTGGTGTGGATGGAACTGGAAGATATTATGCTGAGTGCAATAAGCCAATAAAAGAAAGACAACTGTCATATGATTTCCCTCACATGTGGAATATGAGAGACAACACAGATGATCATAGGGAAAGGGAGGGAAAACTGAATGGAAAATCAGAGAGGGAGACTAACCATGAGAGACTCTTAACTATAGGAAACAAACAGGGTTGCTGGAGGAGAGTTTGGTAGAGGGTTGGAATAACTGGGTGATGGGCATTAAGGAGGGCATGTGATGTGATGAGCATTGGGTGTTATATGCAACTGCTTAATTGTTAAACATTACATCTGGGGGCATCTGGGTGGCTCAGTGGGTTAAAGCCTCTGCCTTTGGCTCCGGTCATGGATCCCAGGGTCCTGGGATCAAGCCCCGCATCAGGCTCTCTGCTCAGCAGGGAGCCTGCTTCCTCCCTCTCTCTCTCTGTTTACTTGTGATCTCTGTCAAATAAAGAAATGAAATTTAAAAAGAAATTACACCTGATACTAACGATATGAGATACATTGGCTAGTAGAATTTAAATTTAAAAATTTGCTGAAAAATAGCAAATTGCATAATTTTGAGGCAAATTATTACATTATATGGTCATTTATAGCATATTTCTGGTACAAAGTAAGTATAATTTAATCTTCAGAACTGAGGAAGTAACATTAACTTAAATATGTAAACATAAGTTACATAATTTTATATATTTATAAGATAAAATGGTAAATATATACTGTCCAAAACTATTGAGTTGTTCAGAGTTTTTATTTAGAAAATACATTTTAAAGATTTACTGATTTATTTTAGAGACAGAGAGCACATTCAGGACGAGGAGGGGCAAAGGGTGTGGAGGATGGAGTGTCTTAAACCGATTCCATGTGGAGCATTAGCCCAACTCAGGGCTTGATCTCATAACCCAGAGATCATGACCTGAGCAGAAACCAAGAGCTGGACGCTTAGACTGCACCTAGAAAATACATTGAAAATCAAATGGAAATTTCCCCATTATAAGATAGCAAATATCTCTTATCAGTATTTCCACAGTTTTTCCTGTATTCATAACCAGGATATTATCTAATGATCTGTTAATATGAACAATGTGCAATTCAAGTTTCTAAAGTCATAAAGCGATTTTTCTGACTATATCATCCATTCTTTGCTCAATTTCATTCTACATTACAGCTAAGGAATTTTTTTTTGCTGGAAAGCAACTTAGTAACTTTACTTGCTTGATTGAAAACCCTTTTGTTATTCCTTATTACCAGTAGAATAACGGTGAAACTAAAAATCCAGGAATTTTCATAATAAAAAATTAAAAATAAGAAACTATCATGTGTTATTTGCTTATGGCATATTAGAAATTTAAAGGCTATTGCTAGTGTTATTCTTCACTTTGCTTAGTAGTGAAGATTATTATCCTCATTATGTAAATAAGAAAGGAGACAATTTTAAAAGTTTAACGGCTTTCCCAAAGATACATAGGTACATCCAGAAATTCACCCATGCTTTCCAAATCCGGAGCCCAGGCTTGCCCATTTTCACGATTTTTGTATTCAAGATAAATGCCCTTTCCAAAGCAATCAAGAGTATTTATTTATCTTTTACATTTTATGTCTATTTTCCCTGCTAAAAATGAAATCATAGATTTATTCCTGTATAGCTGTCCATGTTTTTTTTTTTTTCAAATCCAAAATGTGGGTTATTCAACATTTTTAGGTTCTATTTCTTTCTAAAACCTTCTTTGTAACACATTAGCCAAAAAGTTACTTTCTCTCTTCTCAACACCTAAGAATTTCTTATGTTCACATAATTCAGGTTTAGAAAATTTCCTGTTTCATCATGTCTATTTTGTATATGGGAAATAATTTCAAATGTACACATGGCTATCTCTGTCTAGATGCATCTCATCGTCCTCTATGTTATTTTCCACTGTCTGAGAAATGAAAGTTTTCTCAACTTTCAAGTTTCATAGACTTTCTCTCCCCTTTCCTCCATCAGGCTTCCATGTAGGAACATGTTTCTCCTATCTAGTGTTTGAGCAGTAAGTTTTCTCTCTGTGAACTTTCTCTTGCCAGGTGAAAATGATGGTAGATGAGTCTGTGTTTGCCATCAAAGTTGTATTTGCCTTCTGCCCATTTACTTTGTGAACTGTGCACACAAGAAACCAAATGTGTCCCTGGAAGAGGGAGAAGAAGGAGTCAATGGGAAAGTATTAAAATGACAATGTATTGTGCCAGACACAGTCCCTCACAACAAACCTTCCTACCTAGTAAGTAAAACTCAATTACTTTTTATTGTGTCTTCTTTCCATGGAGAATGTATCTTTCCGAACAGTGGTACTTATCTGCAAAGCAGCATCATGCTATGAAGACATTATTTCCCTTATGGTCTCTAAGTGTTGGAAATATGGACTTAGATATTGGTTAAATATCTACATACTTCTATATTTATTTATTTTTTTCTCACTGAGTTGTTCAGTGCTTACCCTTAGCACAGGTGTCATCACTCTCCAAAATGGAGGAGCTCCATAGCAAGTGACTAGTAGGGGAAAAACAGGAAAATGCTTGTACAGCTGACTTGTTCCATTTTTAGATTTGCATACAAAATTCTGCACTTGTCAGTCATCTGGTTCCCCAACCCATTATTCTGGCCATTTCTCTCCTGAGACATTATTCTGCATCTAGTTTCTGGACCTAAACAAGACGCTCCCTGTTCATGGTCTTCCAAAGCGGGTAATAGGTCAGGAAGAAATCTGCTTTGTGGGTAGTACCTACCTAGTGTAGTCACAAGACGGAATTCCTTGCACCTCTCTCTTCTTTTCTAGACCACACATGCCTTCTTGGAGCATGGGAATGGGTGCTGATTGATCATACATGTTTGCCTAGTTGGAATGGCACCACCTAGCTGGACCGGCGCCTACTCAGTTAAGTTTTCCTTAGCTTTGCCCTTTGCAGAACTGGAAGCTCATTTATGGATGTAGTTTACCATGAACTCTCAAAAAAGGAGGGAAAGTTCTTTCCTTAACATACAACAGATAATTTAGAATCCAAACCCATCATTTTCCCTACTAATCAGAGGCTGGACACAGTATCTCTTTGAACTTTTTACTCTTCCACAGAGTTTAGTCTTCTGTAATGCATAGTCTACTTTCAGGTAACTATATTACAGATGATTAATGGACATCTATTCCTGGTGAAATAACGTTTCCCACAGCTTCATTAATGGTAAAGATAAGACCAGTTGTATCCTTTATTAAGCTAAAAATATGTCAAGGCTATCACACTTTATTCATCATTTGCATAGCCTATTGATAGTTCACAACTAAAGAATCATGCACAAAGATAGTAACATCATGATTCAGTGCTAATTAACTGCTTTTGCTGGAAATCTTCTTGTTAATATTATCATGGCATGCTTGAACATTTTGATTTTGATTTTATAAGTTTTGTTTCATATAGTTTCAATTAATCCATCATTTTTGCTTATTATTGGTACTAGATAAACAAAGATGAGTCTTTAGCATCTTACAATGCAAATATGTCTTTAAGTACAGTATAAAATTAGTATCAGTCTAAACATATACATGAAATCATTCAGATTAATCATTATTACTTAAAATTAGCTACATATTTTTATACAAGTAAGAAATCCAAATTAGAATCTACCCTGTGTTGGGAACATTATTTCTTTTAAAAATGCTTAGTTTATGTACCCAGACTTAGCACCAATATAGTAAATATGGTGTTTAGTTCACCTACCTAATCAAATAGTTGACACATTTTTCCTTTTGAAATTAAAGGCATTATTTTTTTTTAAGTTGATGTTTTAAACAGTCTATGATTTGTCTGATCTTAGAAGCTAGGCAGGATCAGGCATGGTTAGTACTTGGATGGAAGACTGCCTGGGAATACCTGTTGTTACAGTCTTTGAGGCTCCTGGGTGGCTCAGTTGGCGTTGAGCCTCTGGGCTGGGGTCATGATCCTGGAGTCCTGGGATCAAGCCTGTTTTTCCTTCTCCCCACTGGTTGAGCTGTCTCTCACTATCTCTCACTATCTCAAGTAAATCAGTAAAATCTTAGAAAAGAAATGATGTAAATAATCTCTAAAAATTATTTGCATAGAATTCCAAACAGTTGTGATAAATAAGTGTGTTGCCCAGTGTGTGTTCTATGTGTGGTGGATAATTGTTTACTCCATCATCCATAGCTTAGTGAAAAGCCCATTGTGGTGAAGAAAATGATGTGTCTTTGCTATTTTTATTTTTATTTTTTTTTAAAGATTTTACTTATTTATTTGACAGACAGAGATCACAAGTAGGCAGAGAGGCAGACAGAGAGAAAGGAGGAAACACACTCCCCATGAAGCAGAGAGCCTGACATAGGACTAGATCCCAGGACCCTGGGATCATGACTCGAGGCGAAGGCAGAGGTTTTAACCCACTGAGCCACGCAGGTCCCCCTTTGCTATTTTTAGCTCATCTCCTATTTTCATTTTGATGGAGTGTTGATAAGATTAGTGTTCCACTGATAACCTTTTGGTTTCACGGCAGATGCACTGATGACAGAATGTTAGGGATCTCGGTGGCATATTTGAGTCTTCAGAGTAGAAAACTTCCTCAACTGCTTTAAATGTCATATACTTCCAAGCTACTCATAAACCCTTAAAATTAAACCACAAATCTGTTCCCCCAAATTATTCTATTGTGAGGTATCCTAGCAGCCTGAGAAAACCTTAAGTGTCCTTTGAGTGATAAGAAATATAAGGATAATTTTTGTCATCCCACATTCCAAGGAAGATAATTGTTGTTCCACTGCCAGCAATACTTAAGGGTCCCAGGTACTATTATTACTTCCAATATCCCAGAGATGTAATATATTAAGTGGTTAAGTGAGTTGTTTCTTAGCTATTGATGCCAAATTTTATTTAGTAAGGGTTATAGCAAAGACTATAATAAAATTTAGGTCATCTAAGAATTTAAAAATGAAAAAAAAACCCATAAAAGTAAACACACATTTACTACTTGACCTAGCAATTTAACTCACACATATTTATCCAAACTAAATGGAAACACATATGCACACAAAAGACTCACATCGAAGTTCATAGCAGTATTCTTCACAGTAGCTAAAACTTGGTAATGACCCAAATGCCAATCAACAGGTTAATGGGCAAACAAAGTGTAATAAGTCCAATACATTGGAATACTAATCAGCAATAGAAAATAATGAACTGCCAATAAATTCAAAAGCATTTAAAACCATATTATGTTGGGTAAAACAAGCCAGGCACAATGTGGTGTTCAAATACATTTATATGACATGGTGGAAAAGGAAATTAATATACAGTGTCAGAAAACCCATCAGTTTTACTTGGGACTAGGGGAAAAGAGCATGAGGACATTTTAAGAAGTTATAAAAATGCTTTCTATCATAATCAAGGTGGTAAAAACCATGGTATATGTATTTATCAAAACTCATTAAAAAGGCATGCTTAAAATGGATGTGGTATTTTAACATGTCAATTATACATCAAAAAAATTGACTAAAATTTCCCCAAAGTACTAATATGCTTTCATGGCTTACTGTGATATGCTTCACTATCTCATAACTTTGTACATAGTCTTTTACTTTCATCCAGTGATTCAGAATGGTGTGAAAAGTTATTCTAATGTTGCAATTTTTTGGCATCTTATTCCCAACATAAGTTTTAATTATCATAAATAGGTGATGAAAGTCACAAAAATAGGAATAAAGATGTTCAGGCCAATTCATTATTTCCACTTGCATAATAATAATAAAGTATTAATTTTAAAACAGTCTTTTCTTAATAATAACATAGTTGGAGTGAAACCCACTGTATTCTTCTGCCACCATATAGTGTAATCTTTTTGATATGTTTTATAGGTTACTTAATTTGACTGCTGTAAGTGTTTGAGGAAGGTTCCTGCCTATAAAGTGGAATTTCACCAATTCGAAACATTTTTAGAATCATTTCAATTAGAATTTTTTTCAATATCCGCTTAGCAATTGCATTCTCATAAGAAGGGGTATATTTTATTTTAGTCAGCGAGTCAACAAGTATTAATTCGGCTCTCATAGGATGTCTTCTATTGCACTAAGCAAATTTATTACTTCCTTACAAGTACCTATGAAGCATGGGGTTGTTTTCCCAGAGTTCCTGTAAAACATCTTTCATGGTATTGATTAAATAAGGATGAAAGAAAAGGGAAGAAATTGTCATTTCTTTGTAAATTTTTTCCTTTTTATGGTGTAGTATATGCTTTCATAGAAATGTCTCCCACTTGATTAAGGAAGACAAATTTTATTGTGAATATTATCATCCATAGATCAGAAATTGACACTAACTTTAAATACAAAACTCTTTGAGAAAGGTTTCTGCTGTCTATGTGTGTATCCCCATGAACAAATAAAGGGGTGGAAAATGAGGTAGTGAGGCAAATGAAAATCTCTTTGGGTTTATTTATTTCATATGAGCTGTCTAAGTTCAAGCTCCTTTCCAATGCTAAATCCTACATTACAATTTTCAAATTATGAACTGGCAACTTCCCTGAGCCTTGATCCTTTGATTCTTCCTTGTGACAATAGTCAATTCCTCATTCGTCCATCAATCACCACCTACACGCCCAGACCAAAAATTAATTTCAGACTACCCCAGAGAATGTCTTCAATGTTAGCTACTTTATAAATTAATGTAATGAGACATGTAACAGTGTTTTCTGGAAGCTCACGTGCTGGTTTGGGAAACAAAAGTGCAATCATTCAGTGAGTTGCCCACAATACTCTAAGATTTTACAAGCGATTTTTTTCTTAAATCAGAAATCATTGATTGTTTTCTGAAATCCTAAATGCAGTTTTATCCAAATTATAGCTTTTCAGTTTTTCTTCCAAGTATCCAGTCAGAAAGTGATATACGGGTATACTTGAAAATGCCCCCCCCCAAAAGTGTTACTGGTATGGTTGTGCTTCTCTAAAGTATTCAATCATTAAACTGGAAAATGATACTAGTGAGAAGATGCAATAACTAGTCAGTGGGTATTATTTTTTTTTTAAGATCTTATTTATTTATTTGACAGAGAGAGATCACAAGTAGGCAGAGAGGCAGGCAGAGAGAGAGGGAGGGGGAAGCAGGCTCCCTGCTAAGCAGAGAGCCCATGCGGGGCTTGATCCCAGGACCCTGGGATCATGACCTGAACCGAAGGCAGAGGCTTTAACCCACTAAGCCACCCAGGTGCCCCATCCAGTGGGTATTATTTAAAAACAGACACAAACTTTTATATTTCTTTTGTGAATGTTGTGGATAAAAAGATTACAAATACCTGTTTTGCTGATCCTTATCGTACTTAGTCAACCTGTAGTCAAAGTACAAAATAACAACAATTAAAATGAAAACAGTATGCCCACTACTTTTCTTTTACTTTACACTGGTTTAAATGAAACAATATAGCAAAAAAAGAGAATACTTAAGTGAAAACAATGCACATACTATTTATATGCAATGTTCAGCCCCTTTAGTTCAAAAGAAGGAATAGAAGAATGTTATTATTCGTATTAGAAGGAGGACTCCATTCAGTTCTATGAGTGGTTGACTTCAGGGTAAGTTACAATTTAAAATTTCCAACTGGGTTAATAGCAAGTACCAAAAGTTCAGAAGAGCATTAGTAATTACTTCTCCTAAAAGCCAAGATTTATTGGGAATATCATGCAGTTTAGCATTACGCATATCTTGTTCTTTTCATTGTAGCTTAAAATACATGCAATTTAATGTCTCTCTTCCTAAGCATTCAAAGACTGTGTCATAATCAGAATAGTTTATTTGACTGTTTCGAGTTGTTATATATATATTTTTTCTTATTATTGTGATTCTTTGTGAAATGCATAAAATAGCATTAGTATAAAAGATGATCAATTCTCAGCATCTCTGATCTATGATGAATAGGTCATATATTTAACAGATTTCTCTAAACTGAACTAGTCTGGATATCATAAGGGTCCTAGTGGGGTGATTCAAGTACAATCCAGGGAATTGTCTAAGTTTTTAAGGACCACCATAAAGTGTTACACATGTATATCAGCCTGAACTTCTGAGATCACTTGTGGATTCAATCCATTGACATTCCAGCTTTCTTTCTTTATATCTTTCCATTTTTCTTCTCTGCTCCTCAGAGAACGTACCTGGTTTGCTGCTCAGATCCTTGTTAGTGGCATTGTGGCTTCCTGTTCCCCTGTGTCCTTGATCTTTTTCCTTGTGCAGACTCTGCTCCTCTAACATCCGCATTCCGTCCTTACAGTCAGTTCACTGAATTAGAGCAAACCCTTTTCTTCCCGGCTTTTATTTCACTCTGTTACAGTGACAAGAATTCAGAAATTGCTCTAAGCGCTCATTATCTCACAGTTACTTTAATGATCTATTTATTTATCTCTTGTTACAGACTTCTCAGTCTTCCTCACAGGACTCAAGGGATAGGGAGTGAAAGAGAAGCCAAGACAGATGATTCTCTGAGCAATTAGCAGTGGTGTCCTAACACCAGCCTGTGTTTGACACGAAGTTCAAGTGTTTCTGTTCTCTCTCCCCAAGACGCTAATTCCTCACTTTGAGGTTCCTAGGTTTTCTGTGTGAAGAGAGGTAAGTGCCTTGATGGATTTTCACATATATTGAGTAAAATGACCTTAACAGTCCCCTCAGCTTGACTGAATTTTAGACAGATATCCCCCTGGTTACACGCCCCTGACCTCCCTTGTCTTAGAGCACTTAACTTCAAACAAAAACAAAAACACACACCTCTCCATTGTGATTTTTTTCCTCCTCCCCTTTGAAATGTAAATCTTTTCTCAGCCTTCTGCTAGTTTTAGAACTCATGTCTTTTTGGAGGAGGGGAGTAAGACTTAGGCACTGTTTCTCTGACGTGTAATCCTCAAGATCCACCCTTATTGCCTCCTTCTAGCCTCTGTGAAAAGGCAGGAGCCTCACTCTGATAAGCACCAGTTAGCAAGAAACAAAGTAAACCATACAATTCAGTAACTGTTAACTACTTTCTTTCAGGGAGGGTTCCTATTTTGTTTTATACTAGAAATTAAAATTGTATTAACTATAATAGTATATATAATTAATGCATAATGTACTATTATATTAGTATATAATTATTAGTATTATGTTAGAATTATACAAATATAGTATATACTATACTAGATATATCTATGATAGTTTTATACTCAAAATTTAGTGTGCTGTTCTTTTAATGTGGCAAACTGAGGTGGTATGAGTCAACGGGGACTCAGTCTCCACCACTGAAATAATAGATCTGGAAGTTGGACTGAGCAAATAACTTGCTAATATGGACAATGTGAATTTTGTAGGAGAAGATTAAATGCTATCTATACACCTGAGCCCCTTCAAGTGAACATCTGCCTTATTTAGGAGACACTTTAAAATGTGTCTTGGCTCAAAACAACAACAGAACACATCTTGGCTCTTAATTCTCTGCAGCATCCAAACTCCCCAACATAAATAACCAAGATGGAGTTTGAACTAGATTAATCTGAGTTAAAGTAAGTGGTCACACTAAAAATCCATTACATGAGTGGGTTAGTGGCACTATTTATGCATTAATGCACTCTTCCCCAATAAATAGGCATCTGTCTTAAAAGCTTAAAAAATAAAAGTGCTTATTTCAATCAGTTTTTAGAAGTTCTTATTTGAGTTTGGGATAAACCTATGTTACAAGACATGAACTCCAAGCAAGTGAGAATCTTGTAACTCTTTAGGATTTCAGATGACTTTTGAGAATAATTACTATATTTAGGGAAAAGTTACATTTAGGATGGAAAAGAGAATACAATTGAGAATTACAGAAACAGTTCTGTTTCTATATTTCCCAAGTGATAAAGATCAATATGGGAAAATACAATGAAGATAATTTTTGCAGTAAAAGTAGAATGAGACCAAATTATTATTTCCTTTTTGCAGACTACTAATGAGATGAAGGAAGGAAATGATGACATAGTTAAGAGCAATATAGACCTTGGGTCATTCTCTGTTTTGGATTATGTCTTCTCCATGTATGGCCTGTGGGGCTTTGATAAATTACCTAAATTTCTTTCACCTCAATGTAGATATTTGCAAAATGGGATTAAAAATTATCTACCTCATCCTATTTGTATAAATTTTAAATCAGTTGACATTAATAAGGTCCTCAGACACATAGCAAACATTGTTAAACTGTTAGATAAAATAAAGTTAGATCAGAAAGGACGAATACCCAACTTTTGTATCAACATGGACAGGACTATAGGAGATTATGCTGAGTGAAATAAGTCAAGCAGAGAAGAGTCAATTATCATATGGTTTCGCTTATTTGAGGAACAGAGAATAAAACAGAGGACTCGGGGAGATGGAGAAGAGAAGGGAGTTGGGGGAAATTGGAGGGGGAGACGAACCATGAGAGACTGTGGACTCTGAAAAACAATCTGAGGGTTTTGGAGAGGGAGGGGTGGGAGGTTGGGTGAGCCTGGTGGTGGGTATTATGGAGGGCACGTATCGCATGGAGCACTGGGTGTGGTACATAAACACTAAAAAGAAATGAAAAAATAAATATTTTTTAAAAAAAAAGAATAAGAGGTATCTGTTTATTTATAAGTATAGTGATAAAGTTTGGCAAACAAGTTATTTATGAAATTTTAATATCTCAAGTTCAAGATGAAATTCTCCTAGAAGGGAAATAATGAGTTACTATTATCTGTCCCCCCGCCAAAATAAAGTTAAAAAAAAAAAAATCACAAAACCTGTTCACCTTGAATGACTACAGGGGAAATGGGGCTCATTTCTAGGTAATAAAATTCAAAGGCCAGGGATTAAAAGAAAGAAGGTGGCACAAAACAGAACTGTCACATTAAGGGTCCTGAAACTGCCTCATGCAGAGGAAGTCATGCCACAAAATCCGAAACGGTCATCTTCTACGTAGTGAGACGCATATTGAGTGTGAAGTGTTTATTTTCTCTTCCTTTCTTGGAGAGCAAGGAAAATGTCACTGACGAAACTAAGAGGTGAAGCAGGGTGAGTACCTTGGTGAAAGCAAGGGCAACCTGGAGAGAGGACATGGAATGGTAAGGAGCAGATGCAAAGTGGACAGTCATAGGTTTGGGACATGGGATCAAGTCCCATAAAGTCAGATTTCCTCACTTATGGCCTCCAGTGGAAATCCTAAAGATGGGGGGAAGAAAAGGAAAGGACCATTTTCATACAAGGGAAAGAGAGCCAGGAGTTTTCTCACTCCAAATTTATGGTATCAGTCGGTTCTTGATTACTAAATAACCAAAGGCACTCTATCTACTTAAAGTGGAAAAAGAAGTCATTAATGATTATTAGGGAACTTGCAGATTCGTTCGGAGGAACAGAGAAATTGTGATTCTGCTTGCCTTCCAGATGCCTCCTCAGAAGCACAGAGCAAAAACTCAGCTGGGGGCAAAATGTCACCTCTGCTTCTATGGAGCATAAAATAAGTTTGTTCATTAGACAACAGTAGCTGCTGTCACCAGACCCAATACCAGTCTGCAAATTGGTAACGACTAGGAACTTGGGCTGCAGCTAAGTATAAAAGCTAACACCATCATTGCTCACATCTGCAAAAAAAATTGAGAAATTCCTGTCCTGAGTTTCTTTATTCACTCTATTCCCTTCTGAAAAGACGTCATATATGGTCATATCTGAGTGACAGAGGACTCAGTTCTAGCTGCAGATGGAATTGGAAATTTAAGTCTTGATTCTCTTGCCAGGATGGCGGGATTCATAACATAAAGATATTTTAAGAAAGATATTCAAAAGACATCATTTTCCATCTCTTCCTTTACATTAATCAATAACCAATATAAATCAACAACAAAATATGTAACAAACTTCATTTCATACAAACAAAAAGGCACTTTCATAGAAAGCTGAGTGTTCTGGGCCAAGTGAATTTTAATTCAATTTTTGAACTTTCAACTCAAAGATCTTTATTGGTAAGGATATATTTAATGGGGAGTCTTGGAGATCAAAAAAAGATAATGTATGTGAAAACACTTCTGGGGATAAGTTGATAAGTACTTTTATCTTTTCATTTTTTAGTCTATGAGTTTATAAGAACAGAATCCTATATTCCTTACCTGCTCTTTTTATTTTTTTGTCCTAATTAAAAAAAAATATGACACAATTGGGTGCCTGGGTGGCTCAGTGGGTTAAGCCTCTGCCTTCAGCTCAGGTCATCAGGGTCCTGGGATCAGGCCCCGCATCACATCTTGCTTTCTGCTCAGCAGGGGGCCTGCTTCCCCCTCTCGCTGCCTGCCTTTCTGACTACTTGTGATCTTTCTCTCTGTGTCAAATAAATAAATAACATCTTAAAAAAAAAGTCACAATTGATTTTTTAATTATGCTTATTTCTTATGGTGAGTTTCCCCTGCTGAAATTTTAAGACTTAAGAAAAAATATCTTGTCTATTTTAGTCAAATGATGTTTGCCAAGAACTTATATAAGCGTACAATAAATGGTAGACCCCTAATAAATATTTATGAATAAATTTATTTTCTTTTTCTTTATCTTTCTTTTCTCAATGATTCTAACTCTAATTTTTTCTCATTCTCTTATAAACATAATAACAATTTATAAAGTAACTGGGACATACTGAAAGGTTAACCTGACATATAAATGGTAAATAAACAAATTATGCACACTAGTAAATAAAATGACTTTCAGTGTGGCTTTATAGAATAAGCTAAAATTTTTTACTTGAAAAATTTCCTGATTTTGAAATAAAAGATGGAATATAAAAGATATTTGAAATAACTCTTTTCCAGCAGTAGTCTGTAAATATTATTTTTATATATTTGTGGAGATTATATGACTGAATATTTATTTGGAGAGATATGACTCTTAAGTAGGAAAAAAATGGGGTATCCCAAGCACTATTCAAATGCTGCTTTTCACTAATGTTATTTGAAGCACAAAATTTTGTTTCTCTATTCCCAGTTATATCTGTTCTCAAGGTTTATCCCATTATGAAAAATGGGGTGTAATAGACCTTAAAACTGAGTAAGGCTTTGACAATTTGATAGATCTGATATTTTTCATGTTCCTCATTTCTAGAAAAAAAAATATACTCCTGGAGTAACATGTATCTTTAGGCAAAGGTAAGATGAACAGCTTACCTCCTCAAATGAAAGATAGAATTCGACTTTAAACACTTGCCATCATTTATGGTCCACTTTCTTAGAATATTTTATTAAATCTCAACCAGTTACACACCTTTAAAAGTCAGCCAACAGAGGCTTATTTTTCTTAACTGTATATATCATTTTTATTGTGTCTATTCAATATAGTACTAGGCACTGTCAGGATTCTGAAGTAAATGGATCAGACATTTTGGTGTGTGAGTTCTATCAGACTAATCATTTTATTTTATATTATGTCTCCCCCCCCTCTTTAAGACTTATCTATTTATTTGAGAGAGAGAATACATGAGCAGGAAGGGCAAAGGGAAAGAGAGAGAGAGAATGAATCAAGCAGACTCCACTCTAAGCATGGAATCCAACACGGGGCTTGATCTCCTGACCTTGAGCTCATGACCTGAGCTGGAACCAAGAGTCTGACACTTAACCTACTGCACCACCAGGCACCCCTATTTTATATTATCTCTTTATCTTCACAATTTATTTGACATAGATGTTACCGATCTTATTTTACAGATGAAAAGCAGAAGCTGATGAAGGGCAGAAGTTGCTTGTTCAAGAGCAAAACATTCCTACTAATTCACCATTCTTGAAAGACCAGCTAAAACTTTTTGACTGAGAATCTAACCTTTCAAGCATACTATTTTTAAAGTGCAAGATATTTTTAGAAGTCATTCCCCAAGCATATGACCTGCTGATATACATCAGAAGAGTCTAAGGATTTATTGGACAGTAATAAATGATCTTTACCTAGCAATAGCTAGCCCTTTCAAGTTCCTGGAGACTTTGTTTCCAAAATTCCTTAGGGACTTACTCTATCCTCAACCACCTCCCAACTTAAACGCATATAATCACCACCCCTCACAACCCCAGCGCAGCTCTTTCTCCGCACAAGTCTTGTGCCTGTGCTTTAATAAAACCACCTCTTTGCACCAAAGATGTTTCAAGAATTCTTTCTTTGCCCTCATCTTCAAACTCTACTGTCTTTCCTCTATTATTAAGATGTGGACATTTTCTAAGGGCAGAATTCTATTTGTGCATGTTTGTCTATAATACATTTTAAAAATATAAATCTGCCAACCGGTAGTATTTAATGGGCTACAGTTGTGTGCAGAATCTAATTCTTGCCTGAAAGTAAAAAAAAATTGGAAGAAGTCCATTTGATTTTTAAGTCCACAGGGTGCTATTTAATAAATGACTGTTCCAGTGAACTAGAAGGTCCACCTTTAAATAAGTATTAGTTCTTTCATACTATTAGAAATTTAGAAGAGAAATTATAAGAAAAATGATGTTCCAGGGATGGACATTTGAATAAAATACGTACAAAATATATGGAAGTATAAATACTATACTAACCTTAAAGGAAATGTTATACATAAACAAATATTTCGCTCACAAGTATCAATTTCTGCTATGTTTTAAAATAAACATAATCAGATTATTCCTCAAATTGCTAAGGAAACAAAGGCATCTTGTGTGTATGTGTGTATATTTTTTTCCAGGAATATTTCAAGAGCAGATGTACAATGTTCTCTTTTTTAAAAATTTTACTTCTATCTGTATATGAGAACAAATCATATAGTTCTCCCAGTGTTTTTAGTAACTAATAATTTCTTTGACAAAAAAATCACACATGAAAAATTTGTAGTTAAGCCCATTTTCATTTTAAAAAGGCTATTAAAACACACCTGGATCCACCTGCAACAGACAGATAATAGAAAAAAAATTTTTTTTTTAAATTTTCAAGGCAAATATAGGTGAATAACTTTAGGCCATCTTAAATGGTTAAAAAAAAAAGTCACCTAAAACTCTACAGGCAGAGAAAGTAATTTAGCTAACTTTCAAATTAAACAATAGAAAATTATAGATTGCATGCAAAATTACCCATTTTGCATATGTAATTACATGGTGGGTTTTGGGGGTTTTTGTTTTTTGATTTTTGGTTTTTTTTTTTTTTTTTTTTTTTTTTTTTTTTTTGCATCATTAGATATAACTGGAAATTTAACCTTAGGACTTGCCTTTCTTTTGATCAGAAATGTATAAATACATGGAAGGATTGCACTAATAATGTCATCACTCAACTTTCCTTCACAACATATTGCTTCTTGGCTATTTTCTTTCTAATTTAAAAACAATGGATTCACCTTAGTTTCTCTCATTTTAAAAATGTAATTCTACCTTTTCCCCAAGCAACCTCTCTTCCTCCTTTTGTTAACTATAAAGATGTTTTGTGTGTGTTGTTGTTGACCTTGTTAAGGGTGGTTAATACTGAATTTGTTATAGTTATAATTGAAGGGAGCAGCATATACCTCCCCCAAAATGCCTCTTTGGCATATTTTAGGCTGGTTATTTTTAAGAAATGGCAGACAGTAGAGAAGTTCTGAAAACTGAGTAGAAGTTACCGTTTTGTAAGAGACATTTACATTTATAAGGGAACTCTCCATTCCTAACCAGGAAAGGAGAATGAACCTAAATTTCTAGAAACCCAATGGAGAAGACTAGTAAATCTGCATAACAACAATACATACTCTTGTTTAGAGTGGTTTTCCCTGTCACCTCCCCAAACCATCCTCCCCTCACCAAGGGCTCCTTTTGTATTTAGCTGGGGATATTATTTAAGGTGGTGACTTGGGCCATTTCAGAGAGTTACTCAGTTTTTCTGGGTACCTCCTATGGATAGGGGAGATACCCATGTTATTTAACTTGTGTCTGTTTTTCTCCTGTTAATCTTTCTTTTATTAGGTAGGTGTCTCAGCCAAAAACCTAGAAAAGTAGAAGGAAAATTATTTTCCATTCCTTTACATAACTAAGAAATGACAAGGGCAATGAAGCAACAATACCAATTTGCTTTGCATTAAGTCAGTGATTCTCAAATCTGACCGCAATTTATAATCATTTGAGAAGTTTTAAATAGACACCAGTACTTTGACTCCCCCCACAGAGATTCTAATTTAATTAGTCTGGGGAATGACATGGCTATTTTTAACATTTTAAAAGCTCTTCACGGGCTTCTAGTATGCTGCCCAGATATGAAACCTTTGAAATATCTCAATGCCTAAGAATTTTTTAATTCCTTTCTATACCAAGTACATTGTCACTTGTTTGAAATAAATTCTCTTCAATTCTTAAAGTGGCTCAATATTATCCCCACTTCACAGATTAAACACAGATATTAAGGAAATTGAAGTATATGTTCAAAGTCACACATCTAATAATTTTAAAAATCAGGGTTTAAAAAAAAATGTGTCAGGTTACAAAACTCCTCCTTTGCAATTTTCTATCCTCTAGAAGCTAGCACAATCTCAAAGATTTAGGAGCCATGAAAATGCAACTTAGCTATTTGCCCACAAAACTGTTTGTGCGAGTATTCTTAAGTTTAGGCGCTATACACTTATCACCAGAATCTATGCAAAAGGAAAATATTCAAATTTGGAACAGCACTAAAAATTTAGAATAAATTTTTAGTTTAAATTAATTCTAAATTAAAAATTTAGAATAAAATTTAGAGGACATTAGCTGTATTTCATATATTTAAATCATATATATATATTTATATTTAAAGAGATTGACAATAAAACTTTACATCAAGAATAAAAACATTACAGAATACGTATTTCTACTCTTCAGGTATACTTTCCTAACTGAAACATAGTCTCCTGGAATCTTTAACTCCCAATATTCTTTTAAAGAGGTATGTCCTCTACCACTTCTAATTTATTTTATATCTATAATATTCAGTATACAAATCTAACTAAAATTATCTCTAATAATTTTTATGTGATTACCAAGTTAAAATCTGATTTACTTCACTTTAAAAAATATTTGAAATATTATTGAAAAGTAGTACTTTTTCTGGAATAATTCCTTGTATTATCCTCTCTAATTGGTTATGGACTACAGTCATGGGATGTAAAGCTTAAAAATATTTGGTAATTTAATTTATTGTATGGTATTTATTTCAAGAGAACTTGAGGATTACCTTCCTAAAAATTTTGCGGTGGTATATTCCAAAATAAATCAAGATTACTGAGGCACTCTGATAAAGGAGCAAGATTCATGACCGACAAACAGCAAGTTTTAAAATCTGACACGGACACTGTGTTTATGACACCTATGATGTCTCTTTTCATCCTTCAATTCTGTCTTCCTTTTTCCCTGAAGCTTGGGATTCTGTCTAGTTGTATAGACAGAGATCTTTGTTGTTTTTCTTTTCTAACTAAAATCTTTGGAATTCTTATGGGCAAATTCATTTAAACCTAACTAGAATAACCTTTGTTTCAGTGCTGAGTACATGTTGAATGTTAACTCTTTTGTTCAGTTTGAGAACCCACTGCACATTCTTTTTTTTTTTTTTTTCTTGTTTTCAGTCTCCAAGAAAGAAGTTGGGTTTATATTTTAAAGAAGAATGATTTTTTTTTTTCCTAATTTAAAAACTAGGAATGGGTATTGGTTAAAAAAAAAAAAAAAAAAAAAGAGGGACTGATGTGTTAAAGGAAAATAAGCGATTATCAATACTTGTGAGAGAATAACAAAATGAAAAACTTGTCTGATTGTAGGATCAAATTAAAGTTAGTAGCAGTTCAGCTTTTGCCAAGCTCTTATTTTAAAAGAAGACTAAATAGGCATTTTTACTACATGTGGTTTTAATCAGTATGATATAATTTTCAGTTCCTCTGATTAATGAGCACATTCTCAGCTCTTAGGTGTTACCTATTTGTTCAGAAGCCATAGAAACACTTCGATTTAACTGGCTTAACCACAATTTTTGACTTACTTAATTAGCTTCTCTAGAGTTGCTAATAACCATACAGCCTTGACTGTGAACCATGTAATTATTTTGACATTAATTCTCTCCCTGGGATATCTTATGCTTGATGTCATCATTTCTCCACTTCACTTTCTGGCCAGTAATTTTACAACTGTAATGAAACTACTACCGGAAGATGTGTGTGAATATTATACCTTAAAATTTTGTGGGATAAATAGGTGTCAATTTTAATCTCACTCTAATAGCAACTACATGCTCTATCATAGTTGATAACTATATACTCTATACTACCTGAGAAAACTAGTTTTGTGCCTTAAAGGAAGGTGATGTCAATCTTATCAAAACATTTTTTTAAAAGTTTGATTCAATTCTTTATATTAAACTACTAAGAAGTTCACATAGCAAAATGATAGATTTAAACGTTTTATCAACCAAGAAAAGTTCTCTAAGTTACTTTCTTTGTAAATGTATGTGCATGCTTGAAAGGGAGGAGTGTGAAAGAGAGAGGGGCAAAAAAGAGAGCAACGGAGCTGAGAAAAAGAGAGAGGCACAGAGGAGACAGTGAATGGGGAAACAAAAGAATGGTAGAAATTCTAGGGTTAATATGGCGGGTTGATCCTGTATTCCCAGATTTTGCCTATTCCAAAAATATTGCAATATCGTAATTTTAAATTCAGCAAAAATAAAATTTACTAACACCAACCACACACACAAAGCAATGAAGCTAGCCAAATGCTAATGAACAAAGACCTAATGGATTCTGAAGAAAAGAGCTCAGCCAGGGTGGTACTCACTCTCCCTTGGACCAAAATCTTCAGGAAATTTCTCTACCTTTGCAATTGCTAATCTATTGAGAAACCCAACTTTTTCTCTTCTACAATTCTGTGAGATCATCTTGTCCCCCTTACCCAGCTCAAATTCTGTGATCATTATAATTATTATAATTATTCAATCATTATAATTATTCTCCTTTGTGCTTCATCCCACTTCCTTGGAAAATCACACCATGGTGATGTGTCACCTCTACTTTTGCGCAACCTCTATTAGTGCAGCTCTTTGGAACACTGGGAAATATACTTTAAATTCAAAATCTGGAACCTGAAGTGTGTCTTTATGTTTCCAAGCATCTTGACTATATTTTTTATTCCACTAATTTTCTTACTATCTTAGACAACTATTTTACTCTTTTTCTCTTCTCCAATGATCAATACCACCTTTTTGCCTTTGTCTGAATTGATAACCTTATTTTTATTAAGGAAAGTGAAGCATCTGAAAGAGAATTTCTCCAGATTCCCCTGCATATGAGCATATTTCCTATCTCCCAGCTCATGTAATCTGTTTTACTGCCTGTTAATTATATATGAACCATTCATGATCTTCTTTACAGTTTATGTCCTAACTCGGGCATTAATTTACTTCTCTTTTTGCCTATTCCAGCCTATAGCTCCAGTAATTTCCTGCACTGCCAATGTACTGTTTTTCTTTCTATCAATTCATTTTCACTGCTATAAAATAAAATATTATTCTTCCCAACTAAAAAAGAAGGAGAAAGAAGAGGAAGCATTAGAGCAGGAGGAAGGGGAAGAAGAATTTCCTAGCCCCCAGCTGTTCCATTTCGTTTTCCTCCCTTTAAACAAAATTTTTCAAATAAATAAACTATACACATTGTCTCCAGGTTCTTTTCTATTCTCTCTTTGAACACTTTTTCCTAACCAAGCAATCTAACTGGTCAAGATTACCAAAATGATATCTATATTGCTATTGATATCATATTGCTAATGATATCTTTATTGCTATTTCTAAAGATAACTTCTCAATTGTCAGTATATCTAATCTAACAGCAATAGTTTTCAGAGTTAATCACACACCTTAATAAAGTTTAATCACTAGGATAACACAGAACATAAGTTTTTGTCCTATATCACTGACTACCTCCTCTGTCTGCTTTGTTGGTTATTCCTCTCTCAGATACCTCAAGTTTGGTGTATCCTATGATTTTATGAAGTTCTTTTTCTTATCTATCTACACTGAGGCCATACATCAGGTGACCAATGTGCTCTTACACCTGAAACACGTTTTTTACAGAACTACTTCCAAATTTATATCTTCAGCACAAATCTCTTCCCCAAGCTCAATACATATACTCAACTTCTTACATGAATTCCCCTCCTATGTATCAAATAATTGCTTTTCTAATTTAACATGACCAAGATCGGAGCACCTGAATTATTCAGTTTAGTTGAGTGTTGGACTTTTGATTTTGGTTCAGGTCATGATCCTGGGGTCCTAGGATGGAGCTCTGTGTTGGCCTGTGTTCAGCATGAAGGCTGCTTGAAATTCACTCCCTCTCTCTCTCTCCCCAACCCCCCACACTCTTCCTATCTCAGATAAATAAATAAATCTTTAAAAAAAAATGTCTGGGATAGAACTCTGATTTTCTGCTCCTTCTGCTCCAAATCTTTTCCACTCATAGACTTTCCTATTCCATTTGATGGAAACTCTATTTTTCCAGTTAGAATTCTCCTTGAATCCTTTTTTACATATTTAGCTCGTTTCTTAAAACCAAGAATCTAGCCACTTCCTCCTATATTCCCTGCTACCTTGCCAGTTTGTCACCATAATCTCTCAGATATACAAATATAGTTGTCTCTTACCTGGTCTTTCTGCTTTTATCTTTGCTCAACACCCAAATTCTCTTCTCAACACAATATTGAGAGCGGTCCTTTTAAAAATCTAGGTCGATGACATTCATTCTTATATTTAGAATCCTCCTCAAAATCCTCATTTCATTCAGAGTAAAATCACAAATATTTATAGTCACCTAAAAAGGCTTTTTGTGAACTTAAAACATGATCCTTTTCTAGTTTTATCTCCTATCATTTTCCCGCCTTATATTTGCTCCAAACATACCGGCCTCTTGTTCTTCAGCCATGCTTGGTGAATTCCTGCAGTAAGCCTTTACACCTCCAATTCCTTCGGCTTCAGATAATCTTCACAGAGGCACCTGCACAGATATCTTCCTCGCTTCTTTCATGATTTTTTTTTTTTTTCAGTGACACTTACTCAAAGTAGATTACCCTAACTTCTGCCTTGTCCCTGACCCTTACAATCTTGTCTAACTTACCGGTCCATGATCAGCATCACTTTCCATAGTATGATGCACTTACTATCTCCATAGACTGTACGCTTTCTCCTCCTCCTAGATTAAGAGATTGACAGGGAACAGCCATCTTTATTCAGCTCATTTATATGTCCCACACATTTAGAATAGTGCCTGGCATTGATTGTAAGATTCAACATTTGCTACCAAAAAACAAAACTGAATCCTCTTTGTTGTATATAATGCACCTTTTTTCTCATAACTTTTAGGGTTTTCTGTTTATCCTTAAGATACTGAAGTTTCAGGGCACCTGGGTGGCTCAGTGGGTTAAGCCTCTGCCTTCGGGTCAGGTCATGATCTCAGGGTCCTGGGATCGAGCCCCTCATAGGGCTCTCTGCTCAGCAGGGAACCTGCTTGCCTCTCTCTCTCTGCCTGCCTCTCTGCCTACTTGTAATCTCCGTTTGTCAAATAAGTAAATAAATAAAATCTTAAAAAAAGAGAAAGATATTGAAGTTTCATTACAATGCCTAAAAGTTAGTTATTGCTGGAATTTGCGTGTATTACTGTATTGGTATTGTATTTGTTTGAAGTAGTACCTAGTTCTGAAGACTCATTGCATTTATTGTGTAAAATTTGAGACTTTTATTTCTTTACAGGTTGCCTGCTTTCCACACTCAGTATTTACGCTTTTAAAATTCTAATTAAAGGTATTTTGAAGGTTTTGGGTTGACACTATTGCTGTAAACTGTTTTCATATTCCTCATCCTTGTTTTTTTGGGGACTTTACCATGATACAGATTAACATGATTTTTGTTTACTCATCTCTACACTTCCTCTTAATGATTTGTTGCTGCTTTGGTCATTTTAATGTTTATTATTTAATTTCCCAGATTTCTGACTTTTTATGTTTTATAACAAACTTCCATTTTATATATCTCATATCCTTTTATATGACTTAGTTCCATTTTTAATTTGAGAAAGGGAGAGAGAGTGCACACACACGTGTGCAAGTGTGGGAAGGCAGAGGGAGAGAATCTTCAAATAGGCTCCCTGCTGAGTGTGGAGATTGATCCTGTGGATCTTATGACCCATGAGATAACAGCCTGAGCCAAAACCAAGAGTTGGTCACTTAATGGAGGGAGCCACCCAGACACACCTCTCTAAGAATTTCAAATACCTGAATTTTTACAGTTTTCTTTATAAATTTTTTTTATCTCTTTTTGCAGGTATTACATTTCCCAATTGTTCATATCTAGAAGTAGAACTTCCTTGGATAGACATTAATGTTAATTATTCATTGATTTTATATCTTTTTTTTGGGGTGGGAAGAATTTCCTCTAGACTGTATGTCCTTCCTTCTGAGGAATGAAATAGAACTAAATCAAATTCTAGTATGAGCATTTATATTCAGTGTTATCTCAAGGAACAGAGTTTCAGTTTCTTTATTTTTATAACAGAAATATGTACCTACCAACTTGTGAAATGGATTTAAATGATTTAAATAATATATGAACTTCCACATATAGTAAGTGATTGATATGTTATTTTTTTAAAAAGATTATTAATTTATTTATGTCACAGAGAGAGAGACAGCGAGAGAGGGATTACAAACTGGGGAAGTGGTGAGTGGGGAGCCTGATGTGGGGCTTGATGCAGGGCTCAATCCCAGGACCCTGGGATCATGACCTGAGCTGAAGGCAGACACTTAACCACTTAACCTGGGTGGGGAGCCACCCAGGCACCCCAATATGAGATTAATAAGTATTATTAGTAGACTGAAATTCTTGAGAACATATTCTGAATCCTGTTTCTTTTAATTCTCAGTAAGTACTATAGTAACTGTCATGTCATTGGTGAAGTTCCTACTTGTGGAGTGAATAAATGATGGAGAGGAGGGGAGGTTCTGTGTTGTCTTATTTTTTACATTTATTTAGAGGGAGTGTTAGTCTTTTTAAGGTCTTTGATTATGACTTTTTTTTTCTGCTCTCTTTTAAAGGATACTTAAATATCATAGTTGAGAGTATTGGCTATTGGTTGTCAACTCCATGTATTAGAATGATGGAGAAAAGATGGAAGAACTATGAAATCCCGGTCCTCAACTACAGAGTTTTTGATTTAGTTGTTATGTAAGTCAAGTGGCAAACTATTTTAAAACAATAATAAAAAAACAGGGTTAAAAATTTAAAACAAAAATACAAAAAGTCTACATACTGATCTTTAATACACATGACCAATATTTATCTGATTATTTCACAGGTACATTAACTTAATTTGAACAATATTTAATAGGCAATACAACTTAATCAGATTTTATTTACAATAATAGTAGAGCAAATATACAGAAAAAAGTTGTTAAGAGAAGATAATGGAAAAAGCAATAGTGCTATGTTAATTATATTGCAGATTTTATTTGGCAAAAATCATTCTAAAGATAATGCTTAAACTAGCTTATTCTGAAAGTTTATATAAACCTGCATTTAAAACTTTTGATGATCATTTGAATTAATTTATTATTTATAATTGTTTATAATTACTTATTCAGTTTTCTTACTTGAAACTTTTTTGTTATTATTGTTGGACAACTGATGTACTACAGGTATTGCATTATATACTGGGAGCATGTATGGAATTGAGACTGACTCTTCTTTCATACACTTACATCCTAAAAGTAATGATAAATGTTCTACACAATTGTAATCTGTATTACTAATTTTAGGGTTTATGTTTCAGTAATGTTTTATCAGATGTCAATTCTGATAATTATTTGAAAGATACCATAATAAGAGACATAATTACTTGAAAGAACAGAGAAATGAGAAATTAATTTTCCCTTAATAATAGAAACATCTTATTCAGGATATGAAATGAAGAGAATAAAGTGGGTTCATTGTTTATGTCCAACACAGTATATAATTATATATTGTTTTTTATGATAGAATAAATTTTGTACAACTCATAAAAAGAGAGTTCTATGAGACTAATCTTAGAGTTTCCAATGACATATTTGGATCTGGAGCCCCAAATCAACTAATTTGGATATCTTGATAGCATTCTCAAAGCATAAGAGAAAGTGATATTTGGAGCCAAGTAAACCCTTGAAATCAGGGTAATTCTATTTTAATCTAGTTATATATCTAATTTTATAGATTCTTCTACGTGAGTCTTCTATTATGAATATATATGCCTATTTATTCAAACAGACATTAGGATCCCTGTGGGTATGGTCCCACATTATTACATAGTATATAAGAAATGCTCTCTGATAGCATAGACTTGGGTGCTAGGATAGGCAGAATTCCAAAAATAACCCCCAATGGACTTTCCCTTGTATAATCGCCCCCTTTACCTGTAAGCAGAATTTACAAACACGACTAGATGTTACTCCACTATTATGTTACATTACGTGGCAAAAGTAATTGTGCAGATGTAATAAACATTGAAAGTTAAACCTTAAAATAGATTATTTGAGTTGGCCTAATCGGATCACAAAGCCCTTTAAAAACAGAACTTTCTCTGGCTGGTGGCAGAATGAAGATACAGCTGTGAGAGGAAATGTTCCATTGCTGTGGTTGAAGGTGAAGAGAGCCATACAAGAAGGCATACAGACAGCCTCTAGGAGTGGACAATGCTCTCTGCTGACAGCTCGCAAAAAAATGGATGCGCCCGATTTAAAGCCACAAACAGCTAATTCTGTTAACAATCTAAACAGGGGCCCCTGGGTGGCTCAGTGAGTTAAGCCTCTGCCTTCGGCTCAGGTCATGATCTCAGGGTCCTGGAATTGAGCCACCCATTGGGCTCTCTGCTCAGTAGGGAGCCTGCTTCCCCCCTCCCCTCCCTTTGCCTCTCTGCCTACTTGTGATCTATCTCTGTCAAATAAATAAAATCTTTAAAAAAAAAAAAAACTAAACTAAATAAATGTGGAAGCAGATTTTTCTCCAGAGCCTTTAAGCAAGTGTCTGGCACTGCCACTGCATCGATTTTAGCCTGACGGTAAGAGAATTCAGTGCATCTGATCCAATTCTGACCTTACTGTGAGACAATAAATGGGTATTGCTTTAATCCTTTGAGTTTGTGATAATTACTTATAGACCAGTAGACAACTGATACAGGTATGAATCCAGCTTTTTCTACTTCTGGGATGTACAAATAGGGTAACTTAAGGAGAATTAATGATGTCTATCTAGCTACTCTGTTATGGGGATGCAGAGAGGGGCCAGTATGGTTGAAATGAATAGCGTATCTGGCACGTAACAATGAATAAAATGAGCTAAGAAGGAAAACATGGAACTTTGGACAAATCATTTATGATGCATAAGAAGAAAATTTTAAAGTAATGAATCTTTAGACTTCTTTAAATGCTAGACATTTCCTTTTTTTAACAGTAATTAATTTAGGTATGTGAGAGAGAGAGAGAGAGATTGATTGATTGCATCTTAAGCAGGTTCCGCTCAGCAGGTAGCCCAGCTTGGGGCTCCAACTCAGGACCCTGAGATCATGACCTGAGCCAAAACCAAGAGTGGGAGGCTTAACCAACTGAGCCACCCAGGCGCCCTACACTCCCTTTTAAAAAAATGCTAACCATTTCCTACTCCATTTTTGAACTATGATAGCATATCTCAAATGACTTTTATTTTATCTATAGTTTATAGTGGTAATCCCGACCGCTTCTACGACCAAGAGCCCCTTATTTGGCAAGTGTACTTAATAGAAACACATAAAAGCAACAACAACAAAAAAGCTACAAAAAGAAACACAACAACGCATATGCCAGCACAAGAGAATTTCTGTATTAAGTCATTCAATTCTCGCCGTCCACTCGTTTGTGCTTCTTGTATATTAACCCCTAACAGTTTTAGGTAGTTCTAAAACAGATCAACTAGGGCTTGTTAAAAATGTCAAGACTTTAGCGGCCCATTCATCCATCTTGAACCGCCTACCCCGTCAAACCCACGCAGGCGCGGGGGAAAGACCTTTCCACAGAACAGGCTCGGGGCGAAGCGAGGACATCGTTGATTGGCTGTAGCTCCTTGAAGCCTGGATACTGGTTTGTGATTGGTCGCCCTCAGGTTCCGGTTTCGGAACTCGGAGGCGTTTGAGGCTTAGGTTCGGCGCGCGTGAGTCAGCCGCTGAGGTGTTCGAGTCCCCTCAGTCCGACGGTCGTGTCGGGTTAATTTAGCGGTAGTACGTAGTCTTAGGCCCGTCTTAAAATGGAGAAACCGAGGAGCAGAGAGATTTAATCGGTGGCCCCAGGCTGCACAGAGGTGAGTTTTGAACGGAAGTCCCTGCTGGTTCACTTTTCTTCATCTCCTCATCTTAAATGGGGTCTTGAAACGATTTCCCGGGGAGAAGAGGCAAGTGTTGAAACGGAGTGGACTGAAATTGTTGTAGGACACCCAGCTGGTGTTCCAGAATTGCTTGGTGTAAGGACAACCGCCCCTCTGGTGGCCCCAGCCCGGAAGCGGGGAGCTTGGTAGTGGAGGAGAAAGCGGCGTTTTCCGTGTAAGTTTGCTACTTAGGCCCGTGTTCAGCGGAGCGTTGGGCATTGTGCGCGCCTGTGAGTCGCTGAGAAAATTTCAAGATACGAAGATGGTGTAATAATGCTTACCAAGCAAATGCTAATACATTGATAGACACTTGAAAATAAGTTCATTCAAATAATGAACTTATTTACGTATATACACATACATATTCTGTGTCAAACCTGACATGGCTTTTTCACTAAAATTTATATTTAAATACCAGGAACACATAAAACACAACAACAACAGTATAGTTACATATTTATCTCGGAGACCCAGTTTGGGTGTGTTTTCACAACTCCAGGAAAAAAAAAAAAAAAATATATATATATATATATATAGCCTGAGGCACTTTTTCTTTTCTTTTCTTTTTTAAAGATTTTTATTTATTTGACAGAGAGAGAGAGAGAGAGATCACAAGCAGGCAGAGAGGCAGGCACAGAGAGAGGAGGAAGCAGGCTCCCCGCTGAGCAGAGAGCCCGATGCGGGGCTCGATCCCAGGACCCTGCGGCGATGACCTGAGCCGAAGGCAGAGGCTTTAACCCCTGAGCCACCCAGGCACCCCCCCCCCCCACCCCAGCCACTTTTTAAATATTAATTTTAAGATGTACTACAGGGGGAAATACTAAGACAGACAAATTCACGGTGAAAATATATTTTTAGTTAACAAAAACATTGACAGTTTGTAACTACAGTGTCTATTCTAACTTGGGACACAAAACCCTGAAATGTTGTGGGTGACCACATCACCCGTATTTGCGGATTCGGCACTACAGGACAGCTCAACCTGATCAATGTCTGATCCTACCTAATATCTCAGGTTGTATCGTGTTATTTGAGAATAATAGATTCTGTAATCTAAATTTTCTTACTACATCTCAAGATAAAGCTCTTGTGATTTTTAGTAGTTTTGCTATATTTAATCATAAATGCTATTAATATAGAAATATGTTTTAGAGAAAATGTCTAATCAGCCACTTATTTGACATTTTTTTCCTCTTATAAAGCATTATGCTTTCCAGATTTATGATTATATACTCAGCATGTTTCATAAATGAATTTTGGTGTACACTTATGCCAAGTACAGAAGTTCTTCCAAAGCACTCTTTTGCCTCCATACAGTTTGGAAATCTCTTGATTATTGTTTTCAGTTGCTAAGCAACTCCCCCTCTTTGCTGTTGCCATGGTTCCTCATGAATCAGGATGACACAAAGCCATCTGTTTAACCCAACATCCCTCCTTTCTCTAAAGTATGACCTGCTCTATTCATCCAGAGGCAAGACAGAGTAAGTTAAATATGACTTAGGGTGTAGGTAGTTGTAGGGATAAAACTCCAGTAAGGTAATTTCTTTTTCTTTTGTTTGAAAAGTAATCATTCCTTGATAGAACATAAAATCACTATGCTGCTAAAATGCTGTATTCACAGTAGATTGAAAGTACACTCTGAAATAATAAAGGAGAAACAAAGAGTAAAACAAAACCAAACCAAATGGCTTCAGGTATTTTAAAATATTGGTTTTATTTCCTTTAATTTACTGGGGTGTTTTCTGTCTGTAAATTCACTTTCTAAAATAACATTTAAAAGAGTATTTGAATACATATGTAACTAGGATGACCAACTTGTTTAATCCCATGGAATCTTTGGAATAGAAATGAGCAAATTGTCACTAGGATTATCCTGAATAAAAATTGGAATTTGTCTTTGTTTTTATTTTCCCAAAGCAAAACTATTTCTTGGACTCCTAACTAGGTGGTTTCGGAAGATGCCTGGGGATATGGCTTCACTGAGTTTGAAACTTTTTACCAAATATCCTTTATAGTTACATGAGCATTTATAAAGAGAGTGCTATTCTCAATAATTTGTTCAGAGTCTGTTAAACTAAATAGAGAATGTAAACTTTCACTTACTTGGGATGTTAATAGTTTTGGAATTTAAGAGAGTATTTTTTGGCACAGTCTTAAATGTGAACAAGGCTCTTCATTCATAATGTTCTATTACATTTTGCCATAATTCTAACACTTTGTTTTTCAGCTTGTCCTGTTGCCTGTCATTTTAAAATCATTTCAAAATCTCATTTTTAAAAACCAAATATAAAGTAAATGAGTTCTGGTGATTCATCTTTGCATACCTCTCTTCTGACCACTTGGCAGATGTGTCAGAAACTCCACTGACTTGCTTTTGGGGCTACACCTGAAAATGCCTTTCTTTCCTCTAAAAATAATGTAATGTTCAGGACCAAGCAATTTCTGGTTACTAATATCCAATTTGATTATCATATGTATGTTTAGGTATTTGCAGACATTTGCTTTTACTTGAGTATCAGGTAGAATATATGTCAGTTACTATGCTGCTTTATTAATCCTGAAATAAAAAGATAAGGTCAGTATTAGAATGCTTTAATTTTATGAAGCACAGATGTCTTTAACTCAGTATGCATTTATCAAGGAAATAGAAAGGCATATATTTCAAGTGAAATTAGGTAACAACTAAATCTGTAGCATTATCCTCTTAACACCTTCCAACTTTCCTGATTTTCTGTAATGCTTTCATGTACCAGTTCCCACAATTAAATTTCCTTAAGCACTTGCAACTAAGATAAAATAAAGCACAATCTACTGTAAGATCATTTTGATCACACATAATGCTTTAATTAGATAAATTTTCAATGTTTTAGTGAATATTTTGGATTAACGCACTGGCCTTCTGAACTATATAATATGTAATTCTTTATAGAACAAAAACTGATTTTTCTCTGAACTTGAAAGTTACTCCATTTTATTTTTATTTTATTTTTTTAAAGATTTATTTGTTTATTTATTTGAGAGACAGCTTGCACGATCATGACCAGGTGGGTGTTGGGAGAGGGGCAGAGAGAGAGGGAGAAGCAGACTTCCCACTGAGCGGGGAGTCCAGCTCCGGGGCTGGATCCCAGGAGCTGGAGATGATGTTTAATTAACAGAGCCACCCACGCATCCCAAGATATTCCATTTTAATGTGGGCTTTTCTGCTTTTAAAGGACAATGCACACTATGTACCTTTTAAAATTTAGAGATTTTGTTTCACTTGGTGTTGTTTGTTTCACTGTTTTACAGTGAGTTTGTGTTTTGCTAACTCTTGATAGATTTTTTTTTGAAAATGAGTTTTGGTATTTTATATCTAAAAGGACTTTGTGGTTAAATATGTCATTACCTTCATCCCTCATATGAAAATGTGTCTTATTCAAGGATGTAACATAGTATTTCTTCAAAAATTGTGATGAAATGTTTTGACATATGTAACATATGTAACACCTGTGACATATGTAACACCATTACTGAAATCAGAAAAATAAAAATATTCATTAGTTTGCCTAAGTTTTCTCAAACCCCTTTGGACTCCCTTTCTTTTACCTCTGCTCCTTCCCTAGCTAACTCTGTTTTCTATCATTAGGCAGTAGTTTTGTATTTCCTGTAATTTTGTATCAGTGAAGTTATAGAGGACATCCTCTTTCTGTTTGGCCTCCTAAACTCAGCATAATTATTTTGACATTCCCCCATATTTCCATGCACATATTTCATTCATTTGTAATATTGAGCAGTTTTCCACTATATACCGCAGTTTTATTCATTGGTCTGTGGATGAACATTTGGGATATTTCCAGTTATGTGCTGTTGCAAGTAAAGTGACCATGAAATTGTTATTAGTGCTTGGGAAAATGGCTAACCAAAACATATGGGAAAGTCATCATAGATGTTTAAAAATTTTATCATTTTTTTTTTTCCCCATCATGGTAAGTGTACTCTTTAATCCCCATCCCCTATTTCCATCATCTCCCACACACCTGCCTCTGGAAACCATCAGTTTTTTTATAGTTAAGAGTCTGTTTCTTGGTTTGTCTCTCTCTTCCCCCCCCCCCTCCGCCTTGCTTGTTTTGTTTCTTAAATTCCACATATGAGTGAAATCCTATGGTATTTGTCTTTCTCTGACTTTTTTGGTCAGTATTATACTTTCTAGCTCTTCCATTTCATTGTAAGTGGCAAGATTTCATTCTTTTTTATGGCTGAGTTATATTTTATTGTGTGTGTGTTTGTGTGTCTGTGTGTGTGTTTGTATCACATCTTCTTTTCTCATTTATTGATGGACACTTGGACTGCTTCCATAATTTGGCTATTATAAATAATTCTGTTATAAATATAAGGCTTTATGTATCCCTTTGAATTAATGTCTTTCTATTTTTTGGGTAAATGCCAGTAGTGTGATTCCTAGATCACAGGTAGTGCTGTTTCTAACTTTTTGAGGAATCTCCATACTATTTTCCATAGTGGTTGCCCCAGTTTGCATTCCTAACACATGTTACTGATTCTTAATAACATTCCATTGGGATCAGAAAACATAGTTTATCTGCTTTAAATTATTTTAAATTTATCTGGATCTATTTTATGGGTCACAGTATGGCCTGTCTTGGTAAAATGTTCCATGTGCATTTGAAAGAGTGTATTTCTGTACTTCTCTGGGGTGGTGTATTTACAAATGTCTCTTAGATTAACTTGGCTGATAGATTTGTTTAAATCTTCTATTTCTTTACTGATTTCCTGAGAATGATTTGAGGACTATGTTGAATATAAGTATTTAGTGCAATAAGATACCCCATGTGGTGTTGTGATGGCATCCCACAAATTTTGGTAGGTTGTGCTTTTATTTTAATTAATTTCAAAAAACATCCTTCTCTCTTGATTGATTTTTCACCCATTGGTTGGTTAAAAGTGTATATTTAGTATCCACATGTTAGGGCATTTGAGATATGTTTATGTTACTGATTTTTAAGTTAATTCCATTAGTCTCAAGCATCATATCTTATATTACATGAAATGTTAAACTCATTGAGACATGCTTTGTTGCTCAGAACATGGTTAGTCTTGGTTAATATCTAGTGAGCCCTTTGAAAGAATATGCATTCTGTCGCGGAGTGTTCTACAAATTCCTGTTAGGTCATTTTGCTTGGTGGTGCTGTTCAGGTGTACTCTGACCTTGCTGATTTAATGCAATATCTAATGGGAAGGATGTTGAAACCCCAAGTAGGATTGTTGATTTTTTTTTTTTTTGTCTAAGTTTGCCCAATTTTTTCTTCTCTGTTTGGTTTATTTTGAAACTCTGTCATTAGTTACATACATATTTTGGGTATGTGAGATGGGATGTAAGGTTAAGCATTGAGTCAAGCTATTCCTCAATACTGGGGCAAGACCACTATGAATACTCAGGGTCATATGAATTTTGAGGTTTGCTGGTAAGGGTTGGGGGAAGAGGTACTGTCCTGAGCCCCATTCCAGTTCTCCTGTATGATTCCAATCCTTTCAGGTAGTGATTTACCCAGCCGTAGGTCATTTCCAAATGCACTGATCAGAACTCTGCTGCACACCCACCACACATCTTTAAGGGTTCTCTTTGTGCACCTTTATTTCTTTTTGTGAGACCAGCCTCCTTGGTGTTCCAAGATGCTCTCACTCTCTTTTTATTCGATAAATTGGCAAAGTTTTCCTTTGTTCTGGCTTTATTGAGATATTATTAATATACAGAAAATTACACATATATATAGTATATATGTTTTGAGGAGATGGATATATGTACACACCTGTCATTCTTACGTGAGGTATATCAAATAGTCAAACTTAAAGAGGCAGGTAACGTAACGGTGGTTGTTGGGGAACGGAGGGAGGGGGGAATGCAATACAAGATGAGTAAGTTATAGCAATCTGTGCGGCACAGTGCCGTTCTTAATTTCATCTCTTCAGCTGTGGGAGTCCTCCTGTTGGCCCATTTGTAGGGCTTATCTCATGCGTTTCTCATCTCTTGGGAATGTCCCTTTCTGTTTTCCAGTGTTTTGAAAAACATAGCTTTGTATATATTTCTTCTGCTTCTGTTATTTGTTTCAGGTAGGAGGGAATATCCAGCCAGTGTTATCTACTTGCTGGGAGCTTCTTAATTTGTTTTTAATTTTTTTATTTTCCTCTTTTCCCCTAATCTTATTTCTCTTATTTGCTAGGCTTATTTGCTCTTGTGTTACTTTTAGTTCATCTTAATTTTTAAAATAATTTTCTTTAGTACCTACTTCTCGTCATCTAATTCTTAGTTTATCTAATTCTGATTCATGTTGTACTTTAATGCTTTTGCTGTTTTCTTGTTTTAATTCACTTTGAGAAAATATGTTGATCTTTTAAATCTTTTTTGTGTGACCATCTTTCTGGCATACTTTTATTATTTGTAAGGAAGTAATTTTTTACTCTGTCTCTGCTAGTACTTTAAGATTTTCCATTGATACTGTTATGTTCCTCATTTCTCTTTCAAATTAGGTTTTCCAACTTTTATTTTTTATTTTTATTTTATTTTTTTAAGATTTTATTTATTTATTTGACAGAGAGAGATCACAGTAGACAGAGAGGCAGGCAGAGAGAGAGAGAGGGAAGCAGGTTCCCTGCTGAGCAGGGAGCCCGATGCGGGACTTGATCCCAGGGCCCTGAGATCCTGACCTGAGCCGAAGGCAGCAGCTTAACCCACTGAGCCACCCAGGTGCCCCGGTTTTCCAACTTTTAGAATGGAGCAAGGTTCAGGATATTTTTCTGATGTCACAGACTTTCCCCCGTTATATTTTGTGTAGTTTTCAAAAATATTTTTGCTTTTGTCCTCAGCTTTTTCTGGAGCTGTTACTTAACCCCGTTTTGATTTGGATCTCCTCTTCCCTTCTTTATAGAAAGGAGCCTAGTGGGTTGGTTTTAAGAGTGCTGAGGCCCGACATGTCTCTAGCTCCCTCCATTCTTATGTGGTCCTCTTGCATTCACCTGGCAGTGGGGAAGGTAAAACCCCCTCGTTTTCACCTGATTTTTAGTGAGTATCTCTTGGCTATACTAGTATTTTCCATTTCTCAAGTGCAACAGTTTCTGTCTGTATGTTTTCTTCTTTAGTCCACAGATGTTGATACTATGTGCAGTTTGTATGTGTTGACAATTTATCAACATCTGCTCATATTTTGGGGGTGTTGGAATAATTTTTCACTTAGTTATGTTGTAAATGTTGTGCAGGAGTTTTGAGTTTTGCTCTTTTTGTTATGTAAAAATCCAGTTTGGAAAAAAAAAAATGCTGTGTCTGCAGTCATCGTCATCTTGCCCAAATTCCCCTCTAGCAGCCCTTAATTTCTGCCTTTACATTTATCTTAGACTTTCTCCTCCAAAGTGTTCCATTTGGAAACAAGTAAGGAAACTTGTTCTTCTGACTTCCATGTCTTCTAGATAATTTCTGTCATAATCATGGATATCATCTGGCTTAAAACACAAATTTGTCTTTTATTATTTGTAGTGATCACCTACTTCCACAGCAGATTGGTGTGTACTTCCTCACAGTATCATTAAGGAAAATCCATAAGCAGAGTGAAGTGTTGCACCAGAGCCCATCCATTGTTAGATTTCATATCATCTCACATCATTAAAGAACTATAATTTGCTTTATTGTTTCCCTGGTTGCCTGCCAAATTGCTCTCGGAGTTTTGTGTTTTTTTCTTACCCACATGAGCCTCCAGTCTCATGGTTTCCTAGATGTCTGGAGGGTATTCTAACTCTTGTAAACCTTTTTATTACTCTCATCCTCTTATATCATTTTCCCTATAAAACCAAGAAAGTATTAGATTTTAACATAAGTGAAATAAAGGTCCTTTCTTATCCTCAAGTAGAGTTCACTCTGTGAGGAAAGGAGACAGAACAGGAACTTAATAGAATGAAATGGAGAATTTTAATGAGAGATTGAAGCACAGGGTACTCTGGGATCAGGGTACTGTTACACAGTACTCCCAATTCCCATAACGGACAGGTCTAGGAGAATGGCTTTATCAAAGAATGGTATGGAGAATTCAGATTATATATTTTATATATACTGTATGTGGATACACAGAGAAGCTGTTGCTAAGATCTATCTATGCTACTTTGTAGGAAATACATATAAATACCAATGAATAAACACATTACTCTGAAAACAAAATTCTATCACTGTTTCACAAGTTTATAACAAGGTAATATATTATTTACTTACTATATTTTCATTTATTTTTAATAAATCTTCTCAGTCTGAAGTGGAGTTAATGAATTTAAAATTAATTTCCTGTAGCATACTTGAAAATTGGTAACTTTTTAAAAAAATGTGATACTGACATAAAAGCCATCTTATTCCCCCAAATTTACTGATAAAGGTAATTAAACCAACCTTATTTTATTTAAATTACATTAATATTAATTATTTAATTTTATCCTAAGTTTCCACACAAGTAGAATGTGAAAATGTTAGAATATAGAATAAACCCAAACCCTTATTTTTTTTAATCACTTTCAGGGGAAAGATAGCCAGAAGGATAGCCTTGTTAAGTCACTTTATCCAAAGTTCTTGAAGTGTGTTAATGTTGAAAGTGGAAAACCAAACCGTACCTAATGATCAAGGAAACAAGCTTGTGAGGTAAAATCATGTGGTCTCTGTTAGGTCCGTTATCAAAGGAATGAGACTGAGACAAGGTGAAGGATATTTAAAGCTTTATTTGATGACAAGTATTAGAAGTTAGGCTGATTGGCCAGGGGAATGAGACTGAGACTAGGTGGAAGTTATGCAAAGCTCTATTCTCTGCCAAGCATTAGAAGTTGGACTGACTGGCCAGGGCTGCCTCCGAAGAGAGCGACCCCCTCCCGGCCTCACAGACTAACTTTTATAGAGCAAAAGCCTGGCCACACATATGTAGCCAATGAGATTGTAACATTGCATAGTCATGTTAGACCACATGAATTGTGGCCTATTGAATTACAATTTACAATTTACCCTATAGTAGCTGTTTGAATTAGTCTGTCACTCTGGTCAGAATCGGCGCTCAAGTTTGGTCCCCAAAAAGCGGGGTTTACATTCTTTGGTGGTTAGGGAGACAGTATGTGTGCTTTTTACTGATTGGAAGTCTTCACCTGGCCTGACTCATCTTTGTATTCTGGGCTGTTATCAGGAACTGGCCGACCAGGCCTTGTATTCTGGGCTCTGTTATTAGGAACTGGCTGACCATATTTTACTGGTTTCCCAGACTTGCTTCCAAATAAGTTCCTCTGGGGGACTGGGTCAGCTTAAGTTTTACTGTGCAAACAACAAAATGACTTTTAACCAAGATGGAGTCGCTCTGGCTAAATAGGCCCTTACAGTCTCATTTAAGATTCAATCATTCATTCATTGGTTTTACAAATATTTATTATGCTTTCACTATGTGAGAACAACTGCATATAAGTCCATTCTTTGCAATGATTAACCTGAGATACCTGAACTTGTAAATATAAGGGATTACCTAAGTAACCATACAAGACTGAGGAAAAATTGCAAAGTGCTATGAGGAAATTTTGAATGGATCCTAATTTTGAGTGGGAGAATAATGTTGACTTTTCTGAGGAAAACACATTTCAGCAAAGCAGTTAGGTGAAGAAAGGAGAAGGCATTCTTGTAACTAGAACTACATAAATGAAAGCCTTAGAGAGACAAAAGTTTAAAAGACGAAGGAAGGTCAGCATAAATGAATCATGTTTAGAAATTCAGGGGGAAAAGCAGAAACCTCTGTTGTCTTAGAATTATTAAGAATCAGGCAAATCTAATAATTTGAGCTTTATTCTGAGAATGATGTATCTTTTAAGAATGATCACGTTTGT
This sequence comes from Mustela nigripes, assembly GCF_022355385.1. NCBI lineage: Eukaryota > Metazoa > Chordata > Mammalia > Carnivora > Mustelidae > Mustela > Mustela nigripes. The sequence continues at coordinate 20,461,144 of NC_081568.1, forward strand.
GTTTTAAGAAGAGATTGGTAGAACTTCTACCCCCAGTGAAGGCTGAGTAAGGTCTTATCAGATAGACCTTGCAAATAGCAACGATAAGTTCTGAACACCGCATAAAAAACAAGCTCCATGATGGCACTGGATAGTGAATAAACACAGATTCTCGTGAGGGGTACATCCTGTGAAGAGATGAGCTGTATTTGGTGATTTACTCTTTTTCCTGGTTTTATTCCAAATAGCTGCTCATAAGATAGTATGATTAACATAGGTAAAATTATCAGGCATGGATATTCCTACAGCTATTAAGATAGAGTTTTTTCTTTTTCTTTTCTTTTTTCTTTTTTTAAAGATTTTATTTATTTGAGAGAGAGAGAAAGAGCATGAGAGGGGGCAGGACAGAGGGAGAAGCAGACTCCCCACTGAGCAGGGCGCCAGATATGGGACTTGATCCCGGGACTCCAGGATCATGACCTGAGCTGAAGCAGTGCTTAACCAACCCAGACACCCAGGTGCCCCAAGATAAAGTTTCTTACTACAAGCCAAACAGTTTTTCTTTATAAGGGTTCAATCTTCAAGGCACCTCTATGCATTCACCCTTGATTATTAATTTTTGTAATCATTTATAACATCAAAAATTCTATCATGATATTTCATATGCAGTACTTCTAGTCCTCCCAGTACCTCCAAAATATATTCCTACTTTTCTCTACTTTGGAGATAAAATCCCAAGTCTCAGAAGGGTACGTTGTTCAGTGAATTTAGTGAAAGACAAGTAGCAAAGCCATGGCTTAAACATGTTTCCACAGTCCCAGGTGCATGCTCTTTCAATGGGGACTTGTTAAAAAGAAAGAATTTAAAGTTTCTGAACACATTCCATTATGACAGAGATCTGCTCATATGATCAATATGCAGTTCAGCATACTGAATTCAGTATATATTTTTGAAAAAAAATGACTTTTATGTGATAAAAAATACATGAGAGTGAATTATACAAGCATAGTTTTCTAGAAAACTACAACCATCACATGGGTAAGATTACTGGAGATAAGTTGGATCAACAGCCTCAAGTATAAAAGTGTGAGTGAGAACATGGAACAGTCCTTCAGAGTTAGCTTCAGCTATTTCTAGGAAGCAGGTGCCCTTGGTTCACAGTTCAGTTTTTATTCTTCAACTTCAGCTACCTCAGGATTGGCCACGCTGTCGCTCCTTTCTGAAACACACCTTAATTGATTAACTCGTATTTCAGTGCAATTTATATTTGAGCAAATGTGAAATTTAGGATGTGTGTTTATGGTCTTTGGTGGTACCAGAGACCACTAACTTTGGGCTAAAGCCATATTCATTCAGACATTTTAATGGATAGCATTCTATTTTTGTTCTGGGCTAGGCATCGATGACTTTTAGGATTATTAGGAGGAGAAAACCACATGAGATATATTCTCTTGACAAATTTTTAAGTACACAAGTGCACAATACAGTATTGTTAACTATAGACATAGTGTTGCACAGCAGATACCTAGAACTTACTCATCTTTCGTAACTGTATCTAGATACCCATTGAAGAGTAACTGCCCATTTCCTCCTCCCCCCATCCGCCACAAACTGTTACTCTCTGTTTTTGTGACTTCAAATATTTTAGATCACTTATATAAGAACAGTTCTTCAGCATTGGTCCTGTAACTGGCTTATTTCACTTGTCATAATATCCTCCAGATTCATTCATGTTATTACATATGGCAGGATTTCCTTCTTTTTAAAGTTTGAGTCATATTCCATGGTATGTACGTACAACATTTACTTTATCCACTCATCTGCTGATGAATGTCTGATATTTCAGTATTTTGGCTACTTTGACTCATACTGCTGTGATGTGGGAGTGCAGATAACTCTTAGAGATTCTGATTGCAATTCTTTTTATTGCAGTGGGGTTGCTAGGTAATATGATAGTTCTAGTTTTAATTTTTGAGGAATCTCCATACTAAGTTTCACAGTAGCTGTACCATTTTTCAATCCCACCAAATGTAAAAATGTTCCATTTTCTTCACATCCTCACCAATGCTTGCTTGCTTGCTTGCTTGCTTTCCTTCTTTCCTTCTCTTGCTTTTTTAACAGGTCGGAAGTGGTATTTCATTGTTTTGATTTGCATTTCCCTGATAACTAGTCACATTTAGTATATTTTACACTCTGTGGTCATTTATATGTATTCTTTGGTAAAAATGTCTCTTCATGTCCTTAGGACATTTTAAAAATAGGGATATTTGTTTTTTATGATACTAAGTTATAGAAGCTATTTATATATTTTGGAGATTAATCTCTAGTCAGATAATAGTTTGCAAATATTTTTTACCATTTTGTAGGTTTCTTTTTTTTTTTAAACTCTTAATTGTTTCTTATACTGTGCTGAAAGTCTTCAGTTTGATGTACTTTTAGTTGTCTATTTTTGCTCTTGGTGTTGTGCTTTTGATGTTGTATCCAAGAGATCATTGCCAGGACCCATGTCATGAAGTTTCCCCCTTTGTTTTCTTCCAGGAATTTTATAGTTTCAGGTCTTAACTTAAATCTTTAATCCACTTTCAGTTGATTTTTGTGTATGGTGAGAGTTAAGCAGCCAGTTACATTCTTTTGCATGTGGGTATGCAGTTTTCCCAGCACCATTGTAGAAGACACTCCTTTTCCCCATTGATGTATTCTTGATACTCTTGTCAACAATTAGTAAGCCACCTATTCATGAGTTCATTTCTGTATTCTCTTCTGTCCCTTTGGTTTTTATGTCTGTTTTATTCCAGTGCCATAGTGTTTTAATTATTGGAGCTTTGCAATATATTTTGAAAGCACGGAATGTGTTGCCTCTAGCTTTGCTTCTGTTTTCTCAAGATTGCTTTGACTTTTGGTATCTTTTGTGGTTCTAAATTAGCAGGTCAAATTCACCAGCACATTAAAGAATCATCATACATCATGACAAAGTGGGATGTATCCCTAGGATACAAGGATGTTTCAACATAGGGAAATCAAATAATGCAGTATACCACATTAATAGAATGTAGGATAAAAGTCACACAGTCATCAAAAGATGCAGAAAAAGCATTTGAGAAAATTTAGCACCTTTTTTGAGAAAAAGTATCAACACACCATATATGAAAAGCCCACATCTGATGTCATACTCAGTTGCTGAAAAACTAAAAATTTGTTCTCTAAGATCAAGAACAAGGCAAGGATGCCCATTGTCGCCACTTCTATTCAATGTAGTCCTGGAAGTCTTGGCCAGAGCATCTAGATAAGAAAAAGAAATAAAAGGCATCCATATTAGGAAGGGAGAAGTAAAATTACATGTTTGTAACATGTAATTTACATGTAACATGATATTACATGTAGAAGACCTTAAGGATTCCATAAAAATAGTTTGAACTAATAAATTCAGCAAAGTTGTACGATGCAAAAATCAAAATACATAGATAAGTTGCATTTCCATACACTATAAACTAACCTAAAAATCATTAAGAAAATAATCACATTCATAGGAGCATCCAAAAAATTAAAATACTTAGGAATAAACTTAGCCAAGGAACTGAAAGTCTTGTACACTGAAAACTACAAAATTTTGGTGGAAGAAATTGAAGAGGACACAAATAAATAGGAGGATATCCAAGTTCGTATATTGGAGGGCTTAATATTGTTAAAATGTCCATACTACCAGAAAATTATCTATAGATTCAGTGCTATCCCTATCAAATACCATTGAGAAATGGTATTTTTAACAAAAATAGAAAAAAAGAAAAAAAAACCTAGGCAGGGATGATAATGAACATAGTAAATATCCTTAATACAATGAAATAAAGATTGAAATTATAAACAAATACAGACTTAACACATCAAATAATTCACTTTTAATGTGTTGAAAATAATTCATTTTAATGTGTTGATGTGCCTCAGACAAGATTTCAAAGTGTAACTGTTTCTCTTGCTACTATATACAGTTGTGAATAATGCTAGATGATTATTTACTGAATAATTATTCAGAGAATATTACTATTTAAAGATTAATTATGCCATTATTTCCTTGCAAAAATAGATGCATGCTTGTTCAAAGCCCAGGTACAAGAGTAAAAGATGAACATTATAGAAGAGTATCAGTACAGAAAACTTATTTCTCACATATACTGGCAAGTGAGGGTAAGTGAGAGAAACTAGAGGAAATAACTCAGTGTAACATCTGACTGATCGACATCTTCAAAGTAATGAATCATCTCTCATGAAAGATTTACAGAACATATCTTTATGTATATTTGGCATTACACTAACTCATTGGTTTCTAGACTCCAGTTTGACTCTTAGTATATTTGTTTAGAGCACATAGTCGTACTAAAGTTAAAGGATTTTACTGATTTGTTATTTTTTTTAATATTTTATTTATCTATTTATTTGACAGAGATCACAAGTAGGCAGAGAGGCAGGCAGAGAGACAGGAGAAAGCAGGCTCCCTGCTAAGCAGAGAGCCCAATGCGGGACTCGATCTCAGGACCCTGGGATCATAACCTTAGCCCAAGGCAGAGGCTTTAACCCACTGAGCCACCCAGGCGCCCACTAACTTGTTATTTATAAGATTCTGTAATCATTGAGGAATTTGACATGACTAGTATTGTTAAAGCTCTAAATAATTAGTACTTTATCTACCTAAAAAGTAGACACTGTTATTAGGTTACAGATTTCAGTAGTTTGGTTTCAGAATTAGTATGAGTTTTCTTTTAATTACTTCTGAAGTGATGTCTCCTAATTACTTGAATAAGACTTTAACTAGTTACACTTTTCGTGTTGACAAAGATTACCAAAAATAGTTATCATTTAAAAGGAAACAGAGAAGCCATTATTCATGCTTATTATCTTGACAAGAAGATTTAACTAAATAAGTGATCACAATATTTAAAGGAATACATGAATTAATATATTAGGTAGATTCACATGTACTATAGGAATAAAGGAATGCCTTAAAAGGAAGTGTATGTTTTGAAGTAGGTACTTCAACAAAGTCAGGTTTTTTGTTTTGTTTTGTTTTGTTTTGTTTTGTTTTTGCTTTTGCAGACTGCAGTTAGCAATAAATCTTCATTTCTGTGAAGATTAAACAAAATGATAATGCGAAAGAAGGGAAAAGCTGTAAGGCGAGAATGATAGTACATTTGTATCTTCTTCATGGAACTATCTCCCCCTGTCGCTTAGCTACAGTACATGTTAGTGGAGGAGTGATAAGTGGAATCCAAAGGGTTTATTACAGGTTTATTTATATAACCTTGGAGAAAATTAAATAATGTCTGGTAGGTTGGGGATGTCATAAACAGGAGGAAAGAGGAATAATTAACTGGAAATTTTAATCATGCTAACTAAAATAGATGGATAAAGTAGTCATTCAACCAATATTTGTTTAATATAAGGAAACAAGCTAACTTCTACTAAATACCTGAAGATTTTACAAGCTAGGGAGGGCAGTATGACATAATCATCTAAAATTAATTAATAGTGAAAAGTATAAATATGAACATGAGGGTAATCTGGAGGCCTCATAGAAGTACCAGTTAATGGTATGGCTCCTTTGGAGGTGAAGAACTAGAAAACAGTATGGACTCTAAACGAAAGCTTAGCTATCATATGTTTATTGCTGGCATATTTTCATGCAGGATCAGTACTGCAGACTCCCATTGTGAGTTTTAATTTGTGTTTTCCTGATTATAAAGTTAATATAAAGTTAAATGTTCTTTTATATGTTAAATGATCATGTAAAATGATGTTTACTTTTTAATAGCAAATAAGCAATAAACAAAACTATTTCGTTGTGGACTGTTGGTCTTCTCACTCTTGGAAATAAAAAAAATGCTGTAACAACTTTTGTTGTTTTATACTACCATAAGATGTTAAATATTCTTATAGATTTCATTTTGAAATACATCTAGTATAAATAAGGTTAATAAATTATAACTCATTCCATTCTGATTAAATGCAGTACTTGATATTGCAAATACATAGGGACACAAGAAAATTATTTGAGGAATTGCAGTATACAAATAGATGGTTTCACCATAATAATCTTTCCTTTTTTATTTTAAAGATTTTATTTATTTGAGAGAAGAGAGAGCAAGAGCATGAGAAGGGAGAAGGTCAGAGGGAGAAGCAGACTCCCCACAGAGCTGGAGCCCAATGCCGGACTTGATCCCCGTATTCCAGGATCATGACCTGAGCTGAAGGCTGTTGCTTAACCAACTGAGCCACCGAGGCACCCTTTCCTTTAAATTACTATCCTTTCTAACGCTCTTGAGTTGATTCCCAGTAACACGCAAAATAGGAAGAAAGTACAAGAGAAAGGTGAAAGAAATTGAGAAGTTGAATGTGCAAGTACAACAAAGGAAAATGAAAAGAACACCATTTATACAAAGACCTTGTACTAGTCACACTTAGAGGGAATTAGCAAAATGAAGACTACAATAAAGAATAAGAGGATTGAGGGGAGACAGTAATAAGGATAGTATGGAATAGTGATGGGGAAAAAAGTAAGGATGTTCTATAGTCCTTTGTCTTATCTCTTTCCATCCATCATTATCCTTTATCCTCTACATCACTGCATTATAACTATAAACCTTATAAAGGGAAGACTTCACATAGCTTAGGAGTTAGGGTACATTTCAGTTCCTTTACAGCTTTACATTATTTGCTTTATATTTATTGTTCCTTTACTCTACTCCCATTCATTTTTGGTGGCTTGATTACCTCAAATATGAAAGAATCAAAACTGGCTGTCTACTTTTATAGATGATGAAACTAGGATTCATTGGTGTAAAAGCCTTGCTTAAAGCCCTACAGTTAGTTGCTGTGATGAAATTCACATTCAAGGCAGTGTTAATCCAAAGGTGGAGATAGAGAATTTAGGGATAAAAGGTTGCAGTGACTTGTCTAGACCAACGTGATTGAGACAATATGTTCTGTCATTCAACAACTAAGTACCAAATGCCTATCTGCCAAAGGTGCTTGATACAGATAATGTAAGAATTAGTATAATTAATTTTTCATATCATCTCTATTTAGTGACATAAATAGGCAAAAAAGATAAAGAAGGTATACAACGTTTTATCACTGTTCTGGTATCAGTATGGAAAGGGTGCTATTGCTGTACAAAAGAGAGACATTAAGAAAAATTTATGAATGCAAACTGGGAAGAAGTGTATAGTCAAAAATGGTCAGCCAGAGAATATAAAACCCATAGTTTACAAGAAGGAAGAGTATAAGTTAGTCCATTAAAGTCCTAGTCAAGAACCAGACAAAATACATATTCTAGGTGAAATCAATGACTAGAAAGATGAGCTAATTTTGGCATAGGTGGGATTCATGTTATTGAAAAAGGACAATTGTAAGTGAGGGTCTCTGTGGGATACACTGTCGGGGAAATAAGTAAGTATGGTGTTCTTAAATTATTTTATGGAGAGCATACTAACTAATCTGATAATATTGAATAATATTATAGTCAGGGGCCACTTGGTTATAAGAAAACAAATTTTTTTAAAAATTGAGTAAAGTAACATCTTTATTAGGCTGATAATCTCTGGTGACTAAGTTTTCCTCACTTTAATGAAGATCTATTTAATTTCATAAAGTCCAGTATCTCTGTGTTCCCCCTCTCCATCCTAAATGTCTCTATCTTTCATTGCTCTAACTCTCTAGTATTCTCTCATGGCTAATTAGTTACATTAAATGTTTGCACCTGAAAAGAGGAGGCAGGTTGCCAAAAAACCAATATTTTAAAGAGGAAAATATAGCTCTTAAGCTTTGGAGTTTATAACATGAGGCTGGCTGGTTAGGTAGCACATTGTGAGACATAAATCAGATGTGGCTACAAAATAACATATTCATAATAGAGTGGATATTCAGATGCCCCAAAGTCAAAAAGCTGTTCAACTATATCCCATCACTGGCTGTATACTGGTATATAGCAACAGTAAGAGAGACTGGGCACATTTTACCCTATTTGGGTAAGTGGACAATAGGCTCATCTGTGAAATGGAATTCTGGAATTTCACCAAAAAAATTAAGGAAACAGCGAAAGCCAGACTTAATGACAGATTGGATCATAAAACTGGAAAGCAACCAGAAACAAAAGAATCAGCTACAATTTTTCACCTGATTAGTAACACTATCACTCTTCCTTCTCTCTTAATGGTTACTACATTCTTCTGTCTGAGGATTGGGTATTGGCACAAGATTAAAAACGGAGAGACTGTTTTGAGGGTACTACTGTATTAATACCATTTAAAATGGTGTTTGGTACACATTGGCTACTCAGTAAATATAGTTTAATGGTCCAGTGTTTCCCTACACAAAAAATGAAAAAGTGGTTTCCATTTACTTGAGGTTTCTATATGGCTTCTGAGGTTGAATATTCATGAGACAGACTTGAATTGCCTGTGACTAAATTACTAATCACTGGTAGAGAAAACACTAGCCCTGTAGGAATCCCTTTGTTTAGTGTTCACTCATTAACGAAAGTGTGAGTAGGTTCTTGAGAAGCAGACTTGGCTGGAGGGATTATGGAGAAATAGAACATACAAAGGCTGCATCTTTTACATGCGACTCTATTTTGCACTAGAGTTGGTGAGGAGAGTAGGATTTTTTCTTTAATATAATGTAAAAAGCCCATTAAATGTTTCTGAGAGGTGAAATAATTCAATACAATCATTAAGTCCTTAGAAATGATCACTGGAGGCAACAGAATTGGTTGATGTTGGGGAAGATGGGATCCTGAGAAATCAGCAAAAGGGAATTAGATAAGGTAAAATGTAAACAACATGGTGCCATTAGAAATGAAAGGGAAATAAGAGGTAAGTGGATGTAGTTTATAGCAATTCGGATGAGATATGTCATTAATCTGAACAATGTCAGTATATTAATGGACTAGGAATATGATACAGTAGGTTTGATTTAGAAACAAGAAGAAATCAATGCTTTGTGGGAATGATTTAAGGATCAGAGCTGCCATTGTCATGTGTGTTTTTCCATGTCACCATAAGTAACTATGAATGTGAATGAGGACACTTAAATTCACATTTCTGAAAAATGTTGACCCTTAGGTAGGGGTATTCATTTGTTTCAGCAATGGGTTATATAGCTAAGTCCTTTGGGGGGTGTGAAGATGTCAGACACCTTCTGGAATCTTGCTTTTAATAGAATAGCTTCAGAAGGCTGTAATAATGTCTTGTTAGTTTAAACTACATTTTTTTCCTGATGATTTAAATTTTGTAATCAGATACTTTGGCTTTATCTTTGATATATTACAAATACAAGTTTACAGAAAACAATTATTATTTTTTGGTAAATTTAGGCAACATTATAAAATCTATCCAATATTTCATTTCTTCCTATTTAGTTTTGTATATTTCTTTTAATTTTGATGAACAATAGTCAGATCTTGGCATATAGGAATGCCTAATTTCCCAAAGCCCTTATAGGAATTACCTATTCCTAGAAGGATGTTGTGAGAATCAAAAATGTGAGAGAATTTTTTTTTTTTAACTAAATGGAAGAGCTTTTTCAGAGGGAATAATATGTATTATCAGGGTGCTCAAAATATATTCTGATTCAAACCAAAATTAGTAGTGGACTGAATGGGATCAAAATACAGCATAGTTTATGAATAAAATATTTCTCTGTCATAATCCATAGTGAGATACAGTGATCTCAAAATATTTGTTTAGAGGGGATGCCTGGTTGGCTCAGTGGGTTAAACCTCTGCCTTTGGCTCAGTCCATGATCTCAGAGTCCTGAGATCAAGGCCCACATTGCATCTGGCGCTCTGCTCGCAGGGAGCCTGCTTCCCCCTCTCCCTGCCTGCCTTTCTGCCTATTTGTAATCTCTCTCTCTCTCTCTGTAAAATAAATAAATAAAATTAAAAAAAATCTATTTAGAGTAATAGAGTCATAAGTCAATCTTAATTAACCTACAGTTACACAATAATGGATGCATACCAGCTGAAAGTGGACTGGCATAGCTACTGGAAGTTAAAACCAGGAGGTCAGGTTGCATCCACTGGCACGGGTTTAGGTCTTAAAATATATATGGGTTACAGAGGTTACATAGTTATTTATGTTAAAGGAAATTTAAAGAACTGGAGGATAAACTATACAGATTATTTAGAAGTAAAAAGAGTACCTTTTAAAATCTTCATTTTTTGCTACTCCTGTTTTGATGCACTTGATCATTTGCTATTCAGTCCTCAGTTCTTTTCAATTTTAAATACCAGGGATCTGTCAAGTGGAATTACATTGTTGACTCAAACAACTTAAATCTGACAATTTATTTTGATTAAAAGTATAAACAACAATATTTAGAATGCTACACCAAACCTCTACAGTGTAACTGTCATGTAAAGTGATCTGTTAATAAATTAAATAATAATATTCAGTAATGTTTACATATTATGTTTAAATATTATTAGACTTTCTTATGCTTCTCTACCTTCATGTACTAAATTCTATGATCTGGACAAACAGGATCAATCATTGTTTGTCTAATTCCCAGTTGATTTGAGTCAAGCAATATGAAAGGAAATTTAGAGAATACAATTCATCAGACACATATTTATTTGCTACCTTCTTACTAAGTAGAACAAATCTTACATAATTAACTCCCATAAGAAAGATTCTTATGGCTTTGTTTCCTTCAAAACCTAAAACTAAAGATTAAGTGCTGAGAAAAAAAACAAACACAACAGAAAACCCAGATGACAAAATATCTGTTCCTTATAGTTTCTCATTAGTTTTTCTAGAGGTCCAAAAACAACTCCAAAGTCCAAGGCTGATGAATGAATATGTATATATATTTTTGCTTTGATAAAAAGAAACAAAAAAAATTAGGAAGGGAAGTTAAACTGGGGTTAAAATCTTAAATTGGGGTTAAAATCTGCTCTAAGTTTGTTTCAGTGTTTGTTGGTTAGTGATCAATACGAATATACTTTGCTTAGTACTTCTAGAATCCAGTCAGTTTGCTTTCCTACAATGGTCTCTTTTAAGTTTCTATAACCTTTGTAACAATATTGCTTTCCAGGCAAAAACAACAACAACAAAAGATAAACTTGATTAAAGGTGGGAAATGGTAAATTCAAAAGTCTTTATAATAATTTGAACATAATTGTATGATGTAAAGGCTTCTAACTCTCTGTGGCATATTATATTTCCCAAAGATGCTAAAACAATATCCCCAAATCCTTTTAGCTCTTCTAGAACTTCCACACTCTCTGTCATGAGAATCACCTTGATTTCACCCTCCCTTGAGCCCAGTGGATCTGTTTTGATCAAAGGAATATGGCAAAAGTGATGTCTTTGAATTCTGAGACTATATTATACAAATGTCATGAAGTTTTCACCTTTTTTTCTTAGGATGCTTATTCTTTGAAGCTAGACACAGTTGTGTGAGAAAACAAACTATCCTGTGTATAAAGTGCATGTGGAATAGCTAGGTGTGCTTATTAGGGTTGACAGCTTACTTGGGGTGCAGATTATAGCACATATACAATTTCATACATCCGATTAAAGGCAATTCTAGATGATTCTAGTGCCAAGGTCATAGTATAGAAACACATTACTCTGTCTAAATCCGTGGCCATAGAGTTCATAAGAATAATCAAATGTAAATTTATAATGCTTATTTTGGGGTGGTATGTTACACATACTAGTAATCGGAGTGCTTTCATAACAGAACGTTGTATCTTAGATGTGTCACATTAACAGTGATGTTACTTGATTTCAGAAAGCAGGTTATCCCAGAGTAGCTCTGTGTGCTTGATCTGAGTTGTCTGGACACTATTAGTTGAAGGGAACTTGCCTTTCACTTCTTACAGACAGAGAGCATGCATATGACCTCTGTTTCCCCTGTGTCCTGTGGCTTCCACATTCTGGTAGGATGACTATAATATCCAGTGGTCCCAGGGCGCCTGGGTGGCTCAGTGGGTTAAGCTGCTGCCTTCGGCTCAGGTCGTGATCTCAGGGTCCTGGGATTGAGTCCCGCATCAGGCTCTCTGCTCTGCGGGGAGCCTGCTTCCCTCTCTCTCTCTCTACCAGCCTCTCTACCTACCTGTGATCTCTCTCTGTCAAATAAATAAATAAAATATAAAAAAAAATATCCAGTGGTCCCCAAGACTTCCAAGATGTGGGCAACTGCTGATGCCACACAACTCTTGTGAATTGCTGGTACTTGAATCTGGAAGAAGCTGGTACCAGGTCATCTAGTAGAACCTTTGATGGATAAAGTCCCTTTTATACTTTTAATAGTAGAATATACAGTTGTAACAATATGGAAGGCAATTCATTTACTAAATCATGTGTATATGCTTACTGTATAACAAAGTACCTCAAACCTAGCTCATCTTTATGCAGACAGTGGGAAAGTTGGGAATCTGTGTCTTTTACTTTTTGAACTGGCTCTGTGATTTTCTCTTTTCCTAACTAAATCAGTTTCTTAACCCATGATATGTGACCATGTGGAATTTACCAGTAGTGCTACCGTGTATTAGTGATGTAGAACTGACTTACCTTACATGACAGTTAGGAAGTCAGTTATCAGTTGTAATTCAAGATACTTAAATTCAACATCACATTTTAAAATTTCTTAAACTACATGGCTGCAAAGAAAATAAAATAATTTAAGAGTTTGGAAAGTTTCAGGGCTCTTGGGTAGCTCATTTAGTTGTATCCGACTCTTGATTTCAGCTCAGGTCATGATCCTAGGGTTCTGGGGTAGAGCCCCGCTTTGGGCTCCCTGCTGGACAGGCAATCTGCTTTTCCCTCTCCCTCTGCCCTTCTCCCTGCTTGTGATTTCTCTCTCTCTCTCTCAAATAAATAAAAATCTTAAAAAAATAAATTATTTAAGGATTATTTATTTAGGAATTCACAAATTCTTATATATTGAATAATTAGGAATATGTAGTACTCCTGTATCAAGCTAACCTTAACCTAGTTGCAATTTGATTTTTCAGATATTGCTCAATTTTCAGAATAGCTTGTCTGTTAATGGTGATATAGTTTATAGTCCTTATTTGGCAGTTTTTAACTCCAATATTTCGTATATTCATGTGATCATTTCCCACTAAAAATTTTACTTTTAAGCCAAAAAAGGAAAATCTCATGGCTCAGCTGTGTTACTTTCACTGAATTATGCATGTTCTGTGCGTATAACACTGCCTAAATTTTTAAAATCCTGAAGTGTTCCAAAACCAGTTTTTAAAAAGCAGTTCATAATATATAAACACATCAAATCAATGCATTGCACACCTTAAATTTACACTATATCTTACTAAACCTGAAAAAAAATGTAAAAGCCCAATAGTATGCTTCATAAGAGCTTGCAATTCTTTGTTAAATATTTGTAGTAGTTAGCTCAAGAATGTCTGAGCTTCTAGTTTTTTGGAAGGAAGAAATTCCTGAAGAATGTGTCCATTGATTAAAAACCATGAGTGTCCAAAATAGTAGGCCAGATATCTGTGCAGTGATTAAACTGCAAGTGATAAGCTGTATTTTCAAACCTACCAGCACTTACTGGAATATGCTGAGTTCTGGAATATTTCTACCAAGAGTTTTTCATGATGCTGTCTCTATTAACCAGTCAAACTGGGCAAGGCACATATCAAGCAGATAAAAGCTTGATGAATACACAGAATATTCTTAGCTATATAAGTACCCAAAATAAGGCTATACTTTCATTCTTTTCAGCATATATGCCTATGTCATTGAGATATTTCTCTTGCTTCTTAGATATTATAGTGGAACATGATGTCCATTATGGAGTTCAAACTCTATTCACAATAAAGACATGGCTTTTGCAGGCCTATTGTGGTTAAGCATACATAAATTATATATATATTATATAAGTTATATAATATATGTTATATATATGTGTGTTTATATATATATAATGATATATACACTATATATTATATGTATATATAAATTATATCATTATATATTTTTCTTATATGTATTCCTGATACCACTTGATAGTTTTTAACTTGTCTTTCTTGACAATCAAAAAGATACTTCTCCAGGTTTATAATCATTTTAAGTTAAATGGTTGACATTGATTTTACCATAATTCACATTTATTTCAACACTGAGTTACAAAAAGGCTATGCTAGAGGTTGCTTAGATTAACTACTTTTCTTTTGACTCAGCCTGTTTTCAGAGACAGATGTACTGGAAAGCAGAAGCCGACTGAACAAATGAGTGTCAAACAATAATAGGAGGAAAAATAGCTAGATGGGAAAATACACTATTTAATATCTACTACACGCATGGTATTCTAATTGAATGTTACCATTCTATGTCAATCTAATAAATCCAATTTTTTAAAAATACTAATTTCAGTGGTCATTTTGCTTTTACCAACCAAAGTAGAAAGGACTTGTCCACGGAATATCGCAAGGAATGAATCCTTGTTTGTCTGCCACTCTTAATGGGAGGGATTGTCCCTGCTCAGATGTGAAAGGATTGAAGGAAGGAAATATAATCACCAGAAATCTTAGGAAGCACTATCTTGAGTAAAACAATGAAAGGGAAAATAATTTTTTAATACAAATCATATAAATTGTGTCTGTTTTGTTGAGGTCTGAATCTTTGAATCATAAAATGAATCATTGAATATAGTGCCTGGCATGGAGAAAGAACTATCTTCTGTTTAGCCAAGAATTTTGTAAAAATTCTAGCATGGTCAGCCTGATAAGATTGTGCATCAATTCAATACTCTAATAGGTTAAGTAAAAATGTGAGGCTTCTTTTGTGAGAACACAATTATTTTGTTGAAACATGATGGGTAAAACATTTGGTCATTCTTCCATTCCCATTTTTTCTTGTTATACTTGATGACCTATATGTAATTTTAAAATATTCTGTAGTTTGTTATGGCACATTGAAATTTGAAGAAAAAAGAAATTTTGCATTCCAAATAAGATGAGCCAAGAGTCTTTCCATAAAATAAATAAGATAAAATTCTGTCTCCATCCAGGGAATGACCATTGTATCAGGTGATAAAGTCTGATACTTGTCAAGTTGAAAATAGTCTATGGTTCTTAACTTAAATTGTATAAACATAATATTAACACTAAGAAAGGCAATGACTCAAGTTCATCATAGTGAAATGGACATGTAGCAAATAGTTGATTGTTGGCTTCCATTTTTAAAGTTGTTTTAAATCAGTAACTACCTTTCTTTTTCTTTCCAAGTTTTTATTTAAATTTCAGTTAGTTAACATACAGTGTAATATTAGTTTCAGGTGTAGAATTTAGTTGATTCATCACTTACATATAATACCCAGTGCTTATCACAAGTCCCCTCCTTAAAATCCACTCATTTAATCCATCTCCTTCCCACTTCTCCTCTGGTTGCCATCAGTTTGTTCTCTGTAGTTAAGAGTCTGTTTCTTGGTTTGCCTTTCTCTCTCTCTTTTAACCCCTATATTCATTTGTTTTATTTCTTAAATTCTACCTATGAGTGAAATCATATGATATTTGTCCTTCACTGAATGACTTATTTCACTTAGCATAATACTCTCTAGCTCTCTAGCTCTATCCCTGTCATTGCAAATAGTAAGATTTCATTCTTTTTTATGACTAATATTCCATTGTGTGTGTGTGTGTGTGTGTGTGTGTGTGTGTGTGTGTTCATTCATCAGTCGATGGACATTTGGGCTCTTTCCATAATTTGGCTATCATTTGTCAGGGCTGCTATAAACATCAGGGTGCATGTGCCACTTCCAGTCAATATATCAATATATGTATTTGGGTAAATACCTAGTAGTGTACCTTCTGAGTCATAGGGTAGTTCTATTTTTAACTTTTTGAGGAGCCTCCATACTGTTTTCCAGGGTGACTGCACCAGTTTGCATTCCCACCTATAGTGTAAGAGGGTTTCCCTTTCTCCACATTCACACCAACATCTATTGTTTCCTGTGTTAATTTCAGCCATTCTGACAGGTGTGAGGTGATATGTCATTGTAGATGAGATTTCTATTTCCCTTTTGATGACTAATGTTGAGTACCTTACCTATTGTAGAAAAAAATTCTGTATAAATTTCAAGAAAGAATTGATTACTAAACATTAAAAATTTTAAAAAGGAATGTCATAAAGCATCTTCAAAAAGATGAACTTTTACAATCTTAATAACTCAAAGGTATTTTATATGATATATAGAAATAAGTTAATTTTATATGTATACATTTATAAATAAGTTTTTGTATTATATTTAATATATATATTTGCAGGAAAATGCGGAGTTCGAAATCTGATATGCAGAACTTACTGACTTTTAGTACAAGAAGCCAGATAAAGTCACCAGATAGGATAAAGAGGGGAAGGCTACAGTTTTCCAATCTGAAGTTCTGCCTTTCCTCTTCTCTGGACATCTGCTGTAAAGCAGAATGATTTGTAGCGTCTCTGGAAATAGTCTCAGGCTGTTCCTCTAATTACCAAAAAGCTAATTAAAAGACAAATTACTGAAAAGCTTCAGTTGTAACTCACCTGTAAGACCATGATCTATCTGTAACAAACAGACAAAATTCTCGAGAATGTATTTAATCTTAGGCATTTAGATTGTAGGATAAATATGAAGAACAAAGCCAAGTTAGATAGACTTGAGGGTAATAAAAGACTTCATTGAAGAACAGTTACCATTTGCCATTCTAAACAGGAACTGGTGGGTCTTTCCCACTAAAATTAAATATTGGAACTTAGAGGAAATTCACAACTCTGATAAGTAGACTTATAGGACATAGAGGTATCATTTAACATTACTACGTCTTTCTCTTTTGTTATTTATCTTCCTTTAACTGACTTAACACAATTATTTCTTGATTTCTCTTTTATTATATACATGATCTGTTGATTCTCTCCAATTGTCAATTTGAATTTTACTGTCTTCTACATGTTTCAAAAAAAAAAAAAAACAACCCACAAACATTTTACTTTCTTCTGTTTTCACAGAATAATTTCATGACAGCTTTTGGTTATGTCGATATTTATTATTTAAGTTTAAGCATTATTTACTGCCAACTGACGTAATGTCACATTCATTCTCTTGTACAGTGATTTAGAATGAATCATTCCCCATGTGGTCCTGTACATATATTTTTCCCACCAATTTATTTTCAGTTCTTTGATAGAATTTTGAAACATCTATGAAATAGTCTCTAGCAAATATTCTGTTTTTTGGTTTCTGGTTTGGTTTTTTGGTTTCTCCTAGATATCTGTGTCTTTCTGTTATTATTTGTGTGGGTTGATCTCCATGTATTTCTCCAAGATACTCTTACATTTTTGTATTTCCCTCATTTCTTTTCCAGATTGTATTTCCTCTTTATTGGATATCCTGTCTTTATCAGCCTCCGCCCCCAGTTTTGTATGGCACATAAATACATGGAAAGGAAAGATTTTTTAGAATATTCAGATATAAAGGCAAAAGGTTACAAATGAGTGAGCATAAAATGAAGTATAATTTTTTTATATTGTCGAATCTCTATAACCAATTTTGATTGACAGTATTTTAATTGGAGGAACATTAGCAAATTGTTCTAAATGATTTTACCTACATCATCAGCTTCTCCTTCTCTTTAATGAGAAATAAGTCATCCTCTGTTTATAGTTTAAACTTAGTTTAAATTTTTCCTAGAGGCTTTAAAACAGATGGTAGCATCTGCTTAAAGCTGATATGGTTATTAAAGTAGAGAAATACCTAACTACTGAAGTTTTAATTCAGTTGTTATCAATCCTTCAGATATCCAAAAAAAAAAAAAAAGAAAGTTACTTGTATGCTATGAAAATGTAAATACAGAAAAGTATAAAAAGGAAGATATAAGCTGATGATGCATACTTTCTTTAACACGACTAAAGGTTTTTGACTTAATTTGATTTGCTAATAGAAGTATATTTCCTCCGTTACTTTGAAAAATTCTTTCTTCCCAGTAATTTCTTATCTTTTCCCCTTTTGCTTTTGCTTTACAAGAGAAATGCTTGCCATTGGTGCCTTGTGTTGTTCTCTGATTTATTTTTAGCACATAGAAATGGAGGCACTCCCAACACTAGCTGATTCACTTGTGGGTTTATGTATATCCCTTAAGCTCTGTAAACTAAAGATCCAGAGAAGAAAATCAGTTATTCATTAGTTTACCTTGCTTATTATTAGGCATATGTGATAGTTCATTTTATGTGTCAACCTGATGGGCCACAGCATCCAGACATCTAGTCAAATACAGTCTGGATGTTTCTGTGAAGGCTTTTTTTTTTAATGTGAGATTAGCATTTAAACCAGCCAGTTTGGAGTAAAGCAGATTACCCTCTGTAATGTGAGTAGGCCTCATCCAATCAGTTGAAAGCCTTAACAGAAAACAGATTGAGATCCCTCAAGGAAGAGAGAATTTGGCTTTCAAATTGCCCTTGGAATCAAGTTACAGCCTCCACTTTTCCCTGCATCCTTAGCTTGCCAGCCCACCTGGCAGATTTTGGACTTGTTAGCCCTTACAGTCATGTTAGCCAATTCCTTAAAATAAATTTTTCTCTCTGTATGTATACATATCCTGTTGGTTCTGTTTCTCTGGAGAATTCTCATTAATACAATACAGCAAGAGTCATACTGCCAGTTTAAAGACAAAATTTAGAGATGTAGGAAATTTTTCTAAAAAAGAGTGTGTCACAGTTTAAACTTAAACTTTAAACTTTTCAACATTGTCTCTGGAGGATAGTTACTCAGATAATATTGCATTTGAAGAGGATTTAGTTCTTTTCCTCCTGGCTTCTAAGTTAGTTTTATTTTATAGTTTCTACAGTTAATATGAGTGAATTTCAATGCCCTATCAAAAGCACTGCCTTTAAAAAAAAAAAAAAACAAACAACACTGCCTTTATACGGTAACAGAAATAGCTAGAGTAAATATCCCTTCATTTATTTAAATGGTTCAAAGTAAAAGAATTTAGAGGCATTGCATTTCTATGCTGTTTTCCCATTCACTGCACTGAAATGAAGTGGAAAGTTGGGAGGCCTTACGAATAACGAGGCCTCAAGGCTAAATTGATAATATGTAAGTACATTCAATTACATTCGTAAGTTTAGTATCCAAAAAGTATTCTAATTTAATTAACTCTTCCTTATTTATTTATTTTTAAATATTTTATTTATTTATTTGACAGATAGAGATCACAAGTAGGCAGACAGGCAGGCACAGAGAGAGGAGGAAGCAGGCTCCCTGCTGAGCAGAGAGCCTGATGCGGGACTCAATCCCAGGACCCTGAGATCATGACCTGAGCCGAAGGCAGAGGCTTAATGCACTGAGCCACCCAGGTGCCCCAACGCTTCCTCATTTTAAATGCACCTCCCTAGTGTCTGTAATCTTACTGCATTATGAAAACATTATAGATATTTAATAGTTTAAAGGAAACTCAAACTCTATAAAAAGTTTGAAGTTTAAAAAAATTAAAATTTTGATTCTGATTTTTAGTATATGATAATGGTAAATCACATTTACATACTACTGTGGAATATTTTGGAGAAAAATAGGATTGCTGAACCATCCTTCTCTTTGCCTGACAAGAAAATCTTCTAGTTACTCACAACTCCTAGCTAGACTCAACTTCCCATGGCACCAAAATTAAATTTGCTTTTTCTGGGTATTTCTAAGAACTCCCTAAACATTCAGTTCCTAAGCTTAGACTGCTTGATACCTTTACCCCAAACATGTATTTCCTACAACCCAACTACCACCTCTCAAGCATGTTTTACAAAATGAAAGAGGCACAAACAGATGGCTCTCTGTTGGACTCTAGAACCATAGTACACAGACTTGTGTGCAAGTCAAAGCATATTTTAATGTTGAGACAATAGTTTCCATGTACCTGCTAACTCTTCTGCTGATGAGTAAAAGCCTAATTCTTTCATGTGATACTTGTTAATGGTATTCATAAGAAACACACAGTGGCTGCTCATATGAAGTAGGTTTCTATGCCATTGTATGGCCGAGGAATTGAATGGGCCCCCATGATGATATATATTTGTTTAGAAAAGCCAGTAATGAGATGGGCATATTGTCAGTGGGTGATTAATGCTCTTGAAAGGACATATTAGTGAGACCTAACAGTTTTTGTAGTTAGTTGGCTGGATTATATATAGACTGTAGGTTGCCTTGAGCAGATATGGAGGTCATAGATCCAAGGGACACAAAGGCCAAAGTTAGATCTGTCATTTTTCAACCAGGTGCCTGTGGAGTTCACAATCACTGAAGCCGGAAAATCTGTGGCTTGAGTAAGACTGAATAGGAACAGAGTGAGGATTGAAAATGACTGGTCTAATTAATCAACTTGGGAGGATGAAGGGAGGAGAAAAAACCACCATTTGTTATTTTTCTTTATTTGTATTTTAGCCATTCTAGTGAGTATGAAGTGACATCTCATTGTGGTTTTTATTTGCATTTTCTTTATGACCAGTGATGTTGAACATCTTTTCATGTACTTGTTGGTGTTCTGTATATCTTCTTCAAGAAATGTCTATTCAAGTCTTTTCCACCTTTTTAATTTGGGTTCTCTTTTTGTTAAGGTATAATATTTTATATCTTCTTTATGTTAAACTTTTATTAGATATATAATTTATTAGCATTTCCCCATTCTCTAGATTATCTTTTCTGTTTTTCATGATAATATTCTTTGATGCACAAAAATGGGGAAATTTTATGCCATCCAACTTACCTGTTTTCTTTTTTAAAAAGTTGATATCAAATGTAAGAATCCACTGCCAAATCAGAGGTCATGAAAATTTACCCCTATGTATTCTTCTAAGAGTTTTACAGTTTTGCAACTTACATTTAGGCCATTAATCGGTTTTGAGTTACTCTTTGTATATGCATTTAGGCAGGCGTCCAATGTCATTATTTTGCATGTATTAACAAGTTTTGGCACTATGTATTTAGGAGGCTAATCTTTTCCATTGAATAGTCTTGATGTCCTTAGAAAAATTTAATTGACCATGCTGGTTTGTCTTTCTCTGCATTCTGGAATTGAGACTCAAGACTACAGTATCAACTTCTACCCAAATTTTCAGTCGGCCAGCATGCCCTGCATATGTATCTGCACCTCCCACCACATGTGAAAAATGTCCAAGAGATCTCTTTCCCTCTATGTCAATATAGATAGATAGATAAATATCATATATTTGTCTCTATATCCATTTCTATATCTTTTCCTGTATCTTTTTTTTTTTTTTTTTTTCCTGGATAACCTTGACCGAAATATCCTGAATTTTTTGAATCACTTCTTTCTTGCTCCTTTCGAAATACACTCTTTGGCTTTGGCTGTCAACAGAGTTTCAAAACATCATTTCTTCAAATATTCTGCCCACCACCTTCTGAAACTCACATAATGTGTATGTTGGTACATAGACCATATGTCCCATAGTTTTGATGGTGTCCTATATGTTCCATCTCTGGTCATAAGACAAGGACCCAGTGAAATCCTCAGACTTAATGGAAACACAACTTTATAATAGATAGATACCACAAGGCTTTTCTGTGGTCACTCCTAATTTAATTCCTAAATTTTTGTTAATATTCATTCATGTGTCATTGAAGATCAGGGAAAATACCTTCTTTGATTTTATTTTCTACCCAACCAGTCCAAAACGGATATTGAACAAATTTGTTATAGAACCATTACCTTGAGATTAGCATTTCTTGAATTTATGTGCTACCATAAATATATTTTTTTAAAAAGACTTAAGTTACTAATGTTACAGTTCTGTATCTTAACCTCTCTTCTTTTCCGGTTCTAAGTCATCATGGCTTATATAGATATTTGGTCCTTAAGAGAGTAAAACATAGTCTGAAACAGTTTTATCATGTTTTGGGTAGATATATCTATATAGTTAGAGGATTTTGTAAAAATAAAAAGAAACATTACTTTCTTTAGGAGTTCAGACAAAATCTGTAAACTTGAACATATATAATGCTAAAATACTTTGATTACCTGGGGAGATTTGTAAGTTCCTGCAATCTTTATTACCATAATTCCTTGATTTTAGATAAAGCAATGGTCAATTATAATGTCCTTTTCTCAGCATCTTTGGAAAAATAAATGTTGAGACTATAATCCAATGTTTAAAATAACTTAAATGTTTTAAAGAAGGACAGTATAGGGGCACCTGGGTGGCTCAGTGGGTTAAGCTTCTGCATTCATCTCAGGTCATGATCTCGGGGTCCTGAGATTGAGCCCCATGTCGGGCTCTCTGCTCAGCAGGGACCTGCTTCCCCCTCTCTCTCTGCCTGCCTCTCTGTCTACTTGTTATCTCTGTTTGTCAAATAAATAAATAAAATCTTTAAAAAAAAAAGGGAGGACAGTATATTTTAAGAGTAGAATATAAAAGTGTAAGATAAGGTCTTTATGAATTTACAGAAAAATACAATTTTAGCATGCAATCAAATGCAATTTCTAAAGAGGAGTGTTGCCAAAAGTCTTTATGAAATAATTCTGCAATAGTGAAATCCCATTGTGGTATCAGTAAATGATATTCCTTACCTTCTAAAAACTGACAATTGAGGTCAATCCCTCCCTCAATTCAGGAGATTTAGATTATCAGTAGAATTATTAATGACAATTTTTCATTTATTCAGCAAATACATATCTGTGTGGAAAAGAGGTGGATATCTCTTATGGGAATTATAAGAGATATCATTTTTCACAATGTATTGTCGATTGTTCATGGGTATAAAATTAGTTTGCTACATCATAATCCAAAAAAGTAGCAATTTTCTAATTCACACAGGAAACATTATCATCAGCTATAAGCCATGCATATATTTGCCTCTATTTCTATTATCTGAGTTTTCTTTTATCTAGTTTTTTACCTTCTAAAATTTTAGAAAACAAACTCAGTAAACCCATGGATATATGGTCAACTAATATTTGAAAAGGGAGCCGAAAATAGTCACTGAAGACCGTCCCTTCAGTAAATGGTGCTGGGTATTCACCAGCACCTGGATATTCACGTTTTAAAGGATGAAACTAGACCCTTGTCTTACACCACTCATAAAAATTCACTCTATGTGGATTAAATGCATAAATGTAAGGCCTTAAACTGTGAAACTCATGGAAGAAAATGTAGGGGAAAAGCTCATGACTGGGTCTTGGCATTGATTTTTTAGAAATAACACCTGAGACACAAACAGCAAAATCTAAAGTCAAGGATTACAACAAACTAAGAAGTTCCTGTACAGCAAAAGAAATAATCAAGAAAGTGAAAAGGTGCTCAACATCACTAATAATTAGGAGAATGCAAATCAAAACTACCCGGATATACCACCTCACACCTATTAGAATATAACATATGCCGGTGAGAGAAAATATTTGTAGATCCTATATATCTGATAAAGGGTTAGTATCCAAAATCTATAAAGAACTCATAAAACTCAATTGAAAAAACATAAAAAATGCAATTTTTAAAATGGGCACAGGACCTGAATAGTCATTTTTCTAAAGAAGATATTTAAATGGCCAACAAGTACATGAAAAGGTGCTCAACATCACTAATAATTAGGAGAATGCAAATCAAAACTACCCGGATATACCACCTCACACCTATTAGAATATAATATATGCCGGTGAGGATGCTTTTTGCACTATTGGTGGGAATGTAAATTGGTGGAGCCATTATGGAAAACAGTGTGGAGATACCTCAAAAATAAAAATACCAAATTATCCAGCAATTTCATTGGCCAGTGTTTATCCAAAGAGAATGAAATCACTATATTGAAGAGATATCTGCACCCCCATGTTCATTGCAGCATTACTTACAATAGCCAGGACATGGAAACAGCCTAAGTGTGGTGAGTGGATGAAGACAATGTACTGTTTATTTGTCATCTATCTATCTATCTATCATCTATTTATCTATCTTTCATAATATATATAGGAATTTATAGGAATACCATTAAGCCACTAAAAAAAAAAAAAGGAAATCTTGCCATTTGGGAAAACATGGGTGGATCTTGAGGGTATTATGCTAAGTGAAGTAAGTGAGACAAATATTGTATGATCTCACTTATATGTGGAATTTAAATGAAACCAAACTTATGGAAAAAGGCATCAGAATTGTTGCCACATGTTGGAGATTGGAGAATTAGGTAAAAGCAGTCAAAAAGTACAAACTTCCAGTTACAAGATAAGTAATTCTGGGATGTCATGTACAACATGATGATTGTAGCTAACAGTGCTATATGGTACATTTGAAAGTTGGTGAAAGAGCAGATTCTAGATGACAGGTAGCAAACTATTTGACCTCAGCTGTAGCAACTTCTTCCTAGGAACATTGCCAGTGTAAGGGAAGCAAGGGCAAAAATGAGCTATTGGGACTTCATCAAGATCAAAAGCTTTTGCACAGCAAAGGAAACAGTTAACAAAACCAAAAGACAACTGGCAGAGTGGGAGAAGATATTTGCAAATGACGTATCAGATAAAGGCCTAGTATCCAAAATCTATAAACAACTTATCAAACTCATCATCCAAAAAACAAATAATCCAATCAAGAAATGGGCAGAGGACATGAACAGACATTTCTGCAAAGAAGACATCCAGATGGCCAACAAACACATGAAAAAGTGCTCCACATCACTCGGCATCAGGGAAATACAAATCAAAACCACAATGAGATACCACCTCACACCAGTCAGAATGGCTAAAATTGATACCGGTTGAGACCTGGTTTATGACCGAGGATGTGATCTATTCTGGAGAATGTTCCATGTGCACTAGAGAAGAATGTGTATTCTGTTGCTTTGGGATGAAATGTTCTGAATATATCTGTGATGTCCATCTGGTCCAGTGTGTCATTTAAGGCCTTTATTTCTTTGTTGATCTTTTGCTTGGATGACCTGTCCATTTCAGTGAAGGCAGTGTTAAAGTCCCCTACTATTATTGTATTATTGTTGATGTGTTTCTTTGATTTTGTTATTAATTGGTTTATATAGTTGGCTGCTCCCACGTTGGGGGCATAGATATTTAAAATTGTTAGATCTTCTTGTTGGACAGACCCTTTGAGTATGATATAGTGTCCTTCCTCATCCTAAAATTTATAGGGAACCAGAAAAGACCTCAAATAGCCACAGGAATATTGAAAAAGAAAGCCAAAGTTGGTGGCATCACAATTCCGGACTTCAAGCTCAATTACAAAGCTGTCATCATCAAGAAAGCATGGTAATGGCACAAAAATAGACACATAGATCAATGGAACAGAATAGAGAGCCCGGAAATAGACCCTTAATTCTATAGTCAACTAATCTTCGACAAAGCAGGAAAGAATGTCCAATGGAAAAAAGACAGCCTCTTCAATAAATGGTGTTGGTAAAGTGGACAGCCACATGCAGAAAAATGAAATTGGACCATTTCCTTACACCACACATGAAAATAGACTCAAAATGGATGAAGGACCTCAATGTGAGAAAGGAATCCATCAAAATCCTTGAGGTGAACACAGACAGGAACCTCTTCGACCTCAGCCACAGCAACATCTTCCTAGGAACATCACCAAAGGGAAGGGGAAGCAAGGGCAAAAATGAACTATTGGGATTTCTTCAAGATCAAAAGCTTTTGCACAGCAAAGGGAACAGTTAACAAAACCAAAAGACAACTGACAGAATGGGAGAAGATATTTGCAAACGACATATCAGATAAAGGACTAGTGTCCAAAATCTATAAAGAACTTAGCAAACTCAACACCCAAAGAACAAATAATCCAATCAGGAAATGGGCAGAGGACATGAACAGACATTTCTGCAAAGAAGACATCCAGATGGCCAACAGACACATGAAAAAGTGCTCCATATCACTCGGCATCAGGGAAATACAAATCCAAACCACAATGAGATACCACCTCACACCAGAC
This sequence comes from Mustela nigripes, assembly GCF_022355385.1. Classification (NCBI taxonomy): domain Eukaryota; kingdom Metazoa; phylum Chordata; class Mammalia; order Carnivora; family Mustelidae; genus Mustela; species Mustela nigripes. The sequence continues at coordinate 20,487,051 of NC_081568.1, forward strand.
AGAATGGCTAAAATGAGCAAGTCAGGAAATGACAGATGCTGGTGAGGATGCGGAGAAAGGGGAACACTCCTACACTGTTGGTGGGAATGCAAGCTGGTGCAACCACTCTGGAAAACAGCATGGAGGTTCCTCAAAATGTTGAAAATAGAACTGCCCTATGACCCAGCAATTAATTGCACTACTGGGTATTTACCCTAACGATACAAACGTAGTGATCTGAAGGGGCACATGTACCCAAATGTTTATAGCAGCAATTTCCACCAAGATGTGGTATATATACACGAAGGAATACTATGCAGCCGTCAAAAGAAATTGAAGTCTTGCCATTTGTGACGACATGGATGGAACTAGAGCATATCATGCTTAGCGAAATAAGTCAAGTGGAGAAAAACAACTATCATATGATCTCTCTGATATGAGGAAGTGGTGATGCAACATGGGGGGTTTAGGGGGTAGAAGAAGAATAAATGAAACAAAATGGGATTGGGAGGGAGACAAACCATAAGTGACTCTTAATCTCACAAAACAAACTGAGGGTTGCTGTGGGGAGGGGGCTTGGGAGAAGCGGGGTAGGGTTATGGACATTGGGGAGTGTATGTGCTATGGTGAGGGCTGTGAAGTGTGTAAACCTGGCGATTCACAGACCTGTACCTCTGGGTTAATAATTCATTATATGTTAATAAAAAATTAAAAAATTTAAAAGGGGCACCTGGGTGGCTCAGTGGGTTAAGCCGCTGCCTTCTGCTCAGGTCATGATCTCAGGGTCCTGGGATCGAGTCCCACATCGGGCTCTCTGCTCAGCAGGGAGCCTGCTTCCTCCTCTCTCTCTGCCTGCCTCTCTGCCTACTTGTGATCTCTGTCTGTCAAATACATAAATAAAATCTTTAAAAAAAAATTAAAAAAATAAGAGTAGATACTAAAAGTTTCCATTACAAAGAAAAAATTGCAATTCTGTGTGGTGATAGATATTAACTTTCTGTAATTATTTTGTAATGTGTATGCATGTCAGGTCATTATGCTGTACACATTAAAGTTACACAGTGTTATCTGTCAATTATATCTTAATAAGCTTAAAAAAAAAGAAACTCAGGAAAGAAAGAATTGCTTTTCTTTAAAGATGATTTAGGTATACCAGCATGGTATAACATAGGCAAACTTAGAGTAAATATAGCTTTACTTTTGTATTTATGTATTATATCACTGGCTTAAAATTTCTGTGGAATGTTGATCAACTAAAATTAATATATTCTTTAATTTTGTCAATGATAGTCAAGGAATTTGTCATTCAAAAATACTCATTTTCACTGCCACTGCTGTAATGAGGTACAATCTAAGCTTATTAATTTAACATAAAACCTTCCGTAACTGATTCGGTTTCCTTTTTCAGTTTCATCTCCTACTCACTACTCATCTCCCAACCACTGAAGAACTAAATAGTTCTCATTTAGGTTAATTACTTCCTTGTGGCAGACTTTTCTAAGAATTATTAATATGAGGAGAGAGAGAGGGAGAGAATACAACTACTCCTGTTTATTAACATGACATTTCTCAGGCTATACTGACATCAATCTATTCTTTCTCTGTTTTAATTTCTGTAGTAATAAGTTCATTGAGTAGAAAAATAATAATGATCTTATTTCATCACCTGCATAATCTCAATCAGTCCCTGAAAAATAGTAAGTGAACCATTAAATTTGAAGATGGGGTCAATGAATACATGCAGTTATTTTAAAAAGCATCAGTAAAAATAAAAATATTTGTAAGTTATCAAAGTCTAACCATATTAGTGAACATACACATTTTTGTTCATCTACTTTCTCCTTCATGTATGAACATATATTCAGCAAATGCTTTAAAAATATCAGGAAGGGCCCCTGGGTGGCTCAGTGGGTTAAAGCCTCTGCCTTCAGCTCGGGTCATGATCTCAGGGTCCTGGGATTGAGCCCCACATCGGGCTCTCTGCTCTGCGAGGAGCCTGCTTCCCCCTCTGTCTCTGCCTGCCTCTCTGCCTACTTGTGATCTCTGTCTGTCAAATAAATAAATAAAATCTAAAAGAAAATTAAAAAAATTAAAAAAAAATGCTTGTGAGGAGATTGCAGTGTGTGTTCGGGGTTAGGAAGGAATCCTGCTGATTGAAAAAAAAAAAAAAAATAAGGAGCTAGGGGCGCCTGGGTGGCTCAGCCTCTGCCTTTGTCTCAGGTCATGATCCCAGGGTTCTGGGATTGAGCCCTGCATCAGGCTTTCTGCTCAGCAGGGAGCCTGCTTCCTTCTCTCTCTCTCTGCCTGCCTCTCTGCCTACTTGTGATCTCTCAAATAAATAAATAAATAAATAAATAAATAAATAAATCTTTGAAAAAAATCAGGAACTATATTTAGTAAAAGAAAACCAAACAATTAAATAACAGGTGGTTCCTGTTATTAAAGTGAGTATCTAGGCTAGGAGGAGGTACCTGTGTTCCGACTAGTTCCATAGCCTGTGCTTTCACTGGTTCAGAGATGTTCATACAACTTTCCTGTCATTTCTGGTTTTTTGCTGAGAGCTCATTTGGGGAGGAAAATTCATTGTGATGAAGTACAAGAGTCAAGTAGCTTCCAAAGTCTTAAAGGAGTTAATTAAGTAGAAAAATCAACTAAACTTAATTGAGGGATGGGAAAGTAAATGAATACCTGCAACTTCATTTTGATACCTAAACCAGCATCAGCAATTTTAATTCATTAGCCATAACTGTGCTTGTGTGCACACACCCATACACACGTGTATATAGATAATTCCACTTACTGTTTTCAGAACCCATTCATTTCTGATTTTTTTATTTTTTGCCAATTACAAAAATACACTGTGGGATTAATCAAAATGTAACCATGCAGAAACCTTCTTAAGAGACAAGCTAATATTCACACTTTAAAATGATGTTTCAAATAATACCATTAACAAAATTATGTGAAAAAAAGATCAAATAGTTGTATTCAGAGTTACCTTTTGGGTTATTAAAATAGTATATGAACATAGCTAATCATTGCTTGCTGCTTTTCTACTTGATATTAGTGATTGGGAGACACAGAGTTACCTGTGTAGTTTGTTAGAGCTTTTCTCTCTTTTAGCAATGTCTGATAAATAATCTAAACATGTGTACTAGGAAATCTAAACATGTGTATCCACAATATATTAATATAAAGTTAAGCATCTTTTCTTTTATCATTATACAGATATAGATGGCATATTTATCATTAAATTATTTAGAAAAACAATTTTTTTCTAGATTATATTTGTTTTCTATTTTGAAATTGAGCTTTAGAATGAAAAAGTTTTGTAATACTTTATTTTTTCTATAGTGATGTAAAATTCTTATCATATAATGATAAGGTACATTTCAAATAGTATCTCCTACATGGCATAAATTGTATATTTTGTGAATTGATTTGGTAAAGATAGGATCGCCTTTTCTATAAGTATTAAAAACAAATCCTGGGGAGTCTGGGTGGCTCAGTGGGTGAAAGCCTCTGCCTTTGGCTCCAGTCATGATCCCAGGGTCTTGGGATGGAGCCCCACATTGGGCTCTCTGCTCATCAGGGAGCCTGCTTCCTCCTCTATCTCTCTCTGCCTGCCTCTCTGCCTACTTGTGATCTCTGTCTGTCAAATAAATAAAAAAAAAATCTTAAAAAAAAAAAATCCTGTACTCAACTACTTCAAAATTAGTAGAGCTAGAATTAACTTGGATGATAATTGTACTTGGTCAGCTCTGTGTGACTTGTTTCAAAGTTTTGAAGTAATATATTAATATTTGGGAAAAAATTGCCACCATGATACTATTTAATTTTATCATCTTTTGTATCTTAACCGACTGGTGAAAAGAATGTCCTTTGCACAGTTGTCATTGTGCAAAGTGTTTCTCAAAATTGATGTCATTTAAGACATAATAATCATCTTGTAGTGTTACTTTGGGGATTAATTTTCCTTGGAAAACACAAAATGCAATTTAATACAGCCCTGTGTATTTCAGAATGTAACACTTTCCCTGTACAGCAATAAAAATAGTAATTGGAGGCTGAGTGACTTGTGGATGTTCATAAAAATGTATTAAAAATGAGCATGTATCACTTAAGAACTTTTGCATTTCTTTTTTTTACTCTTTTTTTCATTTTATCTTATTTTATTTCTTTTCAGTGTTCCAGCATTTGTTGTTTGTGTACCACACCCAGTGCTCCATGTAATAAGTGCCCTCCATAATACCCACCACCAGACTCACCCAACCTCCCATCCCCCTCCCCTCCAAACTACATTGAGATACTACCCTTACACCAGTTAGAATGGCCAAAATTAACAAGATAGTAAACAACATGTGTTGGAGAGGATGTGGAGAAAGGGGAACCCTCTTAAACTGTTGGTGGGGATGCAAGTTGGTGCAGCCCCTTTGGAAAACAGTGTGGAGATTCCTTAAGAAATTAAAAATAGAGCTACTCTATGCCCCTGCAATTGCACCACTGGGTATGTACCCCAAAGATACAGATGTAGTGAAAAGAAGGGCCATCTGTACCCCAGTGTTCATAGTAGCAATGGCCACAGTCGCCAAACTGTGGGAAGAACCAAGATGCCCTTCAACGGACGAATGGATAAAGAAGATATAGTCCATATATACTATGGAGTATTGTACCTCCATCAGGAAGGATGAATACCCAACTTTTGTATCAACATGGATGGGACTGGAAGAGATTCTTCTGAGTGAAAGAAGTCCAAGAGAGAGTCAAGTATCATATGGTTTCACTTACTTGTGGAGCATAAGGAATAACACGGAGGACATTGGGAGATGGAGCAGAGAAATGAGTTGGGGGAAATTGGAGGGGGAGACAAACCACGAGAGACTATGGACTCTGAGAATTTTTGCATTTCTTAATGTAGAAAAAGAAATTGTACTAACCCTGAGAGTGGACAGGTATTTTTTTTTTCCCCTCCAGAAAACACTATCACATCTCTAAAATCTCTTTCACTTCTATTTTAAAACATATTTCACTCATCATTTCAACCAGATTGAAAAAATCATTTCATAAAATTTCTGGTAGAGGGCGCCTGGGTGGCTCAGTGGGTTAAGCCGCTGCCTTCGGCTCAGGTCATGATCTCAGGGTCCTGGGATCGAGTCCCGCATCGGGCTCTCTGCTCAGCAGGGAGCCTGCTTCCTCCTCTCTCTCTCTCTCTGCCTGAGTCTCTGCCTACTTGTGATCTCTCTCTGTCAAATAAATAAATAAAATCTTTAAAAAAAAAAAAATTCTGGTAGAGAGTTTATTTACTGCTCTGCTCTTTTTTTTACAAATTATGTTTGTTGTTATCTTTCTTCTACATAAATGTATATTTAAAGTGCAACACTGTTCTATTTAGATTTCCATAGCTCTAACAGGTTTTATAATTTTATATTTTTAATAATTTTATAATTTTATTAAAAATAATTTTCTATTTACTAAGAATTGTCAACTATCAACTATAAATTATTTAAGTAGTCTCTTACTAAATACATGAAGAAGTTTTCTTTTTTATTGGTTTTATTGGTACTTTATATTTTTTAAATTAATTTTCTTCATCATTTTTGTGGAAGAATTACCAAAATTAATAATATTTTTAAAGGACTATTACCTGTGTTTCAGTTTTACTGTATTATGCAGTTTATTTGTTCTTATTAGTTATGTTCTGTCTGAATTCTTTATGTTTTATTTTTTTCTGGCATCTTGAGATGGTTTATTTAGTCAATGAATTTCTGCTGTGTTTTGATGTAAATATATGCACTAAAGTCTATGAAGTATCTTCTGAGCTAAGTATAACTGTATCTTAGAAGTTTTTCATATGTTGTTGCTTCATTATCCTTCATTTAATTTTGTTTTAATATTTCTTATAAATCATAGGTTACGTAGAAGTGTTTTGTTCCAAGTGGGTGATTGATTTTTATTCCTACTCTACCACAGATGTCTCACAAGATGAAAGAATTAAAGTCAAATCTTGGGGAAAAATGTCATATGTCAGAATTCCTGATATACAGTCTAATGATTTTTATTAGAGGAATGTTAATGAAGGGTCTTGATTTATAAAAAGCTCTTAGCAGTACATATATGGTCTGTCAAAGTAGCCTATTATAAATGAAATTTATTTTTAAGGGTTTATAATGTGCCAGATTATCCAAAAAATGTGGAGTAGTTAAAAAACCTGCTAATCAATATCATTAATCCATGGCTATGACGTGGTGATATTCTAAAATCAAAATAACTCTTGTTTTGTAGCAATGTCTATACTTAAAGTGCTCAAAACAAATACTTTCTTTTAAATCTTAAACCAAAAATGGACCTAAATATGGGAGGGGAAAAAAAAAAGCGTTTTGGTGGAGTTTTCAAGGGCTGCAATAAAATCATTAAATGGGGTTCACGTTTACCATAATCATAAGCCAACCTAAGGTTAATTGCATTCAAAGCTTCCTACTGCAACTCATGGCTACTCAACATCCTTACTACTAATAACCTAATCCCAGATAGCACTCAACGGGCATTTCTGACTCCACCTGAGACCGACTGTAGAGTCTCTTCTCTGCAGAGCATTACAAGTAAATTTTCACTGAAGCATAATAATCTCAAAAATATATGGTTTTTAAATGAGCAATTGAACAAATATCACAGTTTGAGGACCTCTGTAATCATGGTGCAAGTCAAGAAATAGAATGTTACCCATATTGTGGAAGCTATTCTCGTTTTTCAATTAACTATACATTGCCTACCCCATGATGATAACCATCATCCTGCCTTCTAACATGATGGTACTTTCATTTGGTTTTAAATTAGTATAAAATGAATTATAAAATGTGTATACTTTGTGTGGCTTTTTTCTCCAACATTATCTCTTAAGAGTCATCCTTGCTGAGTATATTTCATTTATTTCCTATCATTACACTGTTGGTGAACATTTGGTTCGTTTCCAGTATCTGCCTTTATAAATCATGCTTCCCTGATGTTCTTGTAATGTCGCAGTATTCATGAACATTCGTGTATACCAATGAGTAGAATGACCAATCATGAGTGCATGTATTCATAAACTTACTGGGAAGTGCTGAATGGTTTTTCAAAGTTGTCCTACCGATCTGTAATACCACAAGTAACATATGAGAGTTTTAAGTTGTTTCACAGCCCAAACCTGTTGTTTTGAGGTCTTTATATTTTGTTAATTGTGGGGTATGTAATGGTATTTCATATTTCTTTTAATTTTCATTAATGATCATGAATATCCACTAATTTGTTTTGAATTTATATCAGTGGAGTTGATAATAAAATGAGGCACCTTTTCACATGTTTATTCGTCATTTGGATATAGTGTTTACTGAAGTGTCTGAAAATCTGTTGCATGTTTTTCTATTTTAATGTCTTTTTTTCTTTTGATTTGTAGAAGTTCTTCATGTTTTCTGGAAAAAAGATCCCCTTTAAATTTAGCTCTCATGATGATTTTTGCTAACAAAAGTTGTTGATTTTAATGTAGCTCATTACTGATATTTTTCATGTTGAATGTTAATTTCTGTTTAAAAAGAGTTCCCCATCCCCCTAATTCACAAGTTAGCTCTTCTGAAAGTAGTGCATCCAGTATTTAATGGCCTCAAACAATAATATTTAACTTTCCTAACAAGTATACTAGGGGAGGATTGTTGGTAGGGTGACTCTGTTTCTCACCATATACAGTATATAGCTCTGTTGCCTCTGCTTCAGACTTCAGTTCAGATGGAATGGCCCTCCAAGTGCCTCTCATCTTCCTCCTAGGACCAGAGGGCTTGATGGTGCATGTTCTAGGCAAGAGCAAAGTGTAAGGGGAAGAACTCAAAGCCTCCTGTCCTGAGTTTGCAAATAGCAGTGTCCTTTCTAGTTTATTTTATTTTTAAAATTTTACTTATTTACTTATTTGAGAGAGAGAGAGAGAGAGAGTTGGGGGAGGGGGAAGAGAGATACAGAAAGAACAAATCAGGGAAGAGGCAGAGAAGCCGACTCCCTGCTGAGCAGGGAGTCTGGCTTGGGACTGGATCCCAGGATTCTGGGATCATGACCTGAGCTGAAGGCAGATGCTCAACCGACTGAGCCACCCAGGCACCCCTCTAGTTTGTTTTAATTAACAAAATAAGTCAAATTATCAAATCCAAAATTAAGAGGGGACACATCGATGTACTTCATGTCTTTAGGGGAGAAATACAAAATCATATATCAAGAAGTTGGGTTAATAAAATATATTTTATCAAATTAGTGTAAACATTCTCATATATCATCTAATGTAGTCTTCATTTTTTAAACATTCTCTTTTAGATACAAATTCTGCCTATATTGGATTACTGTGAACAGTTAGGGTATGCATCAACTTTTTAATATTTTTATATGAATGTTCCAATTTCATAATTACCATTTATTAGAAGGACTGGCTTACTTATGCTGCTCTGAAATGAGTTTTTATAAATATTGGTGTCCTTTTGGTCTCTATATGTGTTGGGCTGTAAGTGTATCCTTGTGACAAACTGACATTATTTCATTGTTACAGTTTTAATAAAATCTTATAGAGTAAATCCCCAATTTTTTTTCTTTTTCAAGAATATTTTGGCTCTTCTCAGAGGAATATAGTGCATATAAATTTTAGAACCAGATGTTTAAAATCTGCCAGTTTGTTTTGATGAGGTTATAATTGGGATTCAATTGAATCAACAGAAAAATTTGAGAAAAACTTATATTTTTACAGTGATAAGTCATAATACTTTTAGCAACTATCCACTGATTTAGGTTTTCATTAATGTCTTGCAATAATGTCCTGTAATTTTCTGCACAGTGTCTGGCATATCTGTTGTTAGAATTTTTACTGAGACGTTTGATATTTTATGTTCATGTGTATTATTTCTAAAAATCATGTTTTGTATCACAGAAATATTGAAATGCATTGATTAGAGTCAGTGGTCTCGCAAATAGTTAACTTTTGGGATCTGTTTAAATTGAATGACACTTGAGAACTTTTTTATTTTATTACAGAGAATAGAACATACTATCTTCTGGTAATAATTCCTTTTAAAATTTCTTATACCTTCTCTCTCTTCTTCTTTACCTATTATACTAGCTAAAGCCAGTGGTGCAGTGGTGAATAATGCCAATCTTAAAGAAAAATCTTCCTTGATATTTTGTAAAATATAAATGAACTCACCTCTTATGTTTCAGACGAGATCGGGCGCGTTCAGGGTGGTATGGCCGTAGACTTATGTTTCAAATACCCTTAAAGTTTTCCCATAAAAGTCAAAATAAAATTTGAGTAGTCATGGAGTGCTGGCTATTTCTAATCTTTTCCCCCATTTCTGTGCAAGGATAAGACCAATGTTTTGGGTCAGTAAGCTCAGTAGGATAGAGTAATAATTCATAGGATTTTTTTCTTTTTAGCCACTTGAAGATCATTGAGATTCTCTGATGTCAGTAGGCAAAAACTGCATCCAGGACCATGCATGAGCATTTTTACTTTAAATAATATATAATCTCAGTAATTGAAACTTATCAGAAACATGCAGGTACACACAGACATACCTCTCCCCCACTCTGCAATGGGGAATAGCTGCCAAATCTAAGACGGTGAATGTAGAAACTTTACTCTCTGATTATTTCTTAAGTAATGCTTTCTCCTGAATAATTTACAAATATATTTGGACTTTCATCTCAATGTTTTATAAGTACCTTAAGGTCTGCAAATTGAAATAATTGTATATTTTAAGTAATCCTTTAATAGCCAAATGTAATTTTTGTAACAGTTCTGCAGTATAGAAGACACCTCTCCCTTTACTGTATTTGAGAATATAAATTTAGAGATTAACTTCCTTAAGATTATTCTGAGACTCTGATTCATTAACTTATCAATTTACCTTTTTATTTATTCACTCAGTAAACATTTATTGGCAGTTTTTAAGGCAAAAATTTATGCTTGTTGTATAGAGCTAAGAACAGAACAGAAAATTCCTAAACACTTATGTGTGTACACACACATTATACGTACAGTGTAAAACCATCAAAGGCAGGAGAACAATGTTAAGATAATATAAACATGAAAACATGATGTGCCCATTGAATTAATCAGTGTGAAAGTCATTGACTTTGAGGGTGAAATTTAGGTTCAGTGATGTATTATGATAGATTATTAAGTGTTATGAAAAAGACATTTTGAATGTAAAACTTTAGAGGAAAGAAATGGACCAGAAGTAGAAGTAGTTAAGTGGCAAAGAAGAGATAACTTTGTTATTACTCTGTGTGTGTTTATTTTGTTTATTTTAATGGGAAGGACTAGCATTCTCTTCAGTATGTGGATGTAGTTGAACTGTGAAATACATTTCATCAAAATAATAGGCATGTCTGATTCTATAACATACGCTTGTTCTATGGAGAGTTATTGTCTCATTTAATCAGTTCACAGAGAAAAACCATTCAAATTATGACCTTTTTTTGCACAGAAGTTTTTCTTCTATTCTTGATTTTACTTTCATACCATTGATACCATAGTAGAATTTCCTCAGAGTAGGAAATACTAGATTATTGTAAACAGAAATAATCCCTTTAAACTTTATATTTTGAAAAAAAAAAACCTCATAATTTATAATGAATTATAGCCCTCTTCTATATATGAAATGCAATGTGATAAAAATACTGAGTTCATTAATGTTAAGTCCATTGTTGATTGGTGATTGACAGCCATGTTTATTATAATCTAAATGTAGGGAACTCTAAAAAAGAATAAAAATTCCTAAAGAAGAAATGTTAGAGTGGTAAAGGCATTGAAGGAAAATGTAATATAAGGTTATAAAACAAAAGGAACATTATTCATGGAAACCAGCAAACTAATCTATGTAATGAACGTAAATAGTTAAATGTCAGATTATAGAAGTAAAACAGGGATATAACTCTTAAACCTGTTTTTGTCTTATACTTTAATTACATTATTTAATGGAAGTAAATATTTAGTTCCATTAAATACCGATGATACTATTTCAATACTTAGTCTCAGTGATAAAGCTCTTTAGCTCTCCCTCAACCCAAATGTGCTTTACTACTTTGTTTGACAAATTTGCCAAGAGTCTAACACATCAAGAACTCTGAAAAATACTGTGGATAAAAAGATAGCCCATTTTATGTGGAGATCCAGGAGCGAGGGGGGAAACATGCATATGAACTGCTACGCTGCAACAAAATTAGCTAAATGCAATTGCAGAGGTTTTACGATGTGCGGTGGGAACAGAGACTGAATACTGACTGAACAGTCATATACCTAGGAAATTGGGGAGCACTTTACTGAGAAGGTAATATGTAGATAACCCCTGAAGAATCAGCAAGAGACTCTTTACAACCATTAAGAATGAGGAAGATAGTTTCAAAGCAGAAAGGGCAGTTAATTCAGTGGCATGGAACATGAACTGGGCAAGGAGCAGCAAGGACAGGATTATCATCTAATATGCAATTTTAAAATTCTCATCAGAGAAATTGGCATGCTACATACTGAAATATAACATGGTAAAGTATGAATCATATGCTCAGAGAGCCCATATATCTGTGTTCTGAAGTAGAGTACATCTTCCTATCTTTTTGTGGGTATCTTCTGTTAGGTATCAATATTATCATTAGTGCATCCTTCTGAGGATATCTTACCAAAATGTTATAACAGGTCTAATAAAGAGACCCTAAGTATCCATATATCTGTCATTCTCATGAGTCTAGTTAAGAGAAATGTATAAATTGAGCACAACAATGAATCTAGACTGTATTTCTGTTTGAAATGGATATGGATAGCTCTGTAATGCAATTAATTAATTATATCCTTTCAAAAAATTTATTCCTTCTTTTCATTCCAGTATAGTTAAAACACAGTATTATTTAGTTAGTTTCAGGTATACAATATAGTGATTCAATAGTGCTATACGTTGTTCAGTGCTCAATACATAATTTTTAAAAGTATACATCTCCCAACACATTATGCGTTAAATCAGCCTTGAAAAATTATTCAGTTAAAATTGTGTTCAGTACTAAAAAGGAGATGTCCATTTTGTTTTAGGAGAACATAAGTAAAGGTAAACTTTCTAAATAGGGACTAATTCCCAGAGAGAGATAAAATAAAGATTGATATAACCATGAGAAAACACGGTTCCTCCTCTAGCTGCTATTATTAATATTTAGTTTCAACTAATTATCAGAGTGTTTTATCTTCCATATGCCTGATCACTGTTCAGTTTGGCTGCATTTAGTCATCAATTTTAACACTTTAGAAAGTAATTATGGTCATGGTTTTAGATTGACTATGACTCCCTCCTCTTGCCTGACATCTAGTGGAAGAGATAATCAGTGGGAGACTCACCCTGGGGAAAATAAGGCCAAATTGCTAAAGAGAAATAGCAAAGAAGCTACTTTTCTGGATCACTATATTTTATAGAATGAGTAAGACTGTATACATTTTATTATTATGGTATGCTTATCTGTGCTTTAACTGTATATTCTATTGTGATTTTTAACATATTTTCCTACAAATTTCCCTAGTAATTAGCTGACAGTATTCTTCACTGATGGTACATCATTGGCTGAAAAGTAGCTTTCTCCTCATTTTGGCTTTCTTCTCTTGCTAATCCTGAAATACAACATGAATTTTTAATTTAACATGACCTCAGATTAGCTTATTCAGTCTTTTCCTAGAATATGAGGACACTGCTTAATGGTGTTTAATTTTTCTGTCAAATATAATTTTCAGAATCATAAATGGGGATAAATCAGCATATGGAGTTGAAGGTGAAGAAGTGAACTCAAAAATCATAGAAAATGTGTGCCTTTTATATAAGAATTTAACCAATGTATTGCTGCAAAATAAAGAAGTAAATGTGAATAGCCTTAAATAATATGTTAAAAGATACACTCAATTGAGGTAAGATCAAATTCTAGGAGAGTAGAAATAGCAGTTGACATTCTTAGTTTCATTACTAGTATAGCTCTTCCCTGAGAATAAGAGAAAAATATTTATGATTTGCCGTTATTTTTAGGTCTGTCATATTGTGTATGTGTGTGTATACAAAATGTCTGTGTACCTTTAGATGGTTTTCAAGTTTCTTTTTGTAAATAACTAATTCTATACAGAGTTTTTGTAATTGCCTACAAATAATAAGATAAAAGCTAAACTTCCAGATAGCTTTAGCTCTGAATACGTTAGTCTCTTCCATAGGCAGGCACACATTGATTAGTAAAATAGCAAGTATGCATATTTTTTTATTTCCTTCTGGGGACTTTAAAAGTACCTTTTCATCATTTTTAATCTCCATATATTCATTTTTAAAATATTATATTTTCTCTGACTTTGCTTTTAAACTCGTGTCTAGAAGATTTTATTATTTCACTTTAGTTTATGTTTGAAGTTATTGCCTTATGTTTGTCATTGCTCTTTTGTTGTTTTTTGAAGAAGGAACTCAGAAAATGTTCTATATGGCAGTGTATAATGATCACAAGAAGATTATAGTCAAAACATATAAAAGGATAATCGGTCAAGTAGGTTATACTGGGTGAAGAGATTCTCTAAAATTGGCAGTTTCTTTAACTTATAAAGAAAGTGCTTTCAAAAAATGATGAGGCATTTGCAAAGAAAAACCGCTAATAAAACAGGTACAGTGAAAAAAGAAATGAAAAAAACTTTAGGCAGGTGTGAGTTATCAGAAACAAATTTAACTGAATGCCAATTACAAGAGCAGAGAATATCTTTTGGCTAAATAAGCAAATCTATTATGAAACTAATATAAATATCCACATAATTTCAACATTATAGATTGCTAACATACTCACCAAAATTTGATTACCCCAATAGGGAACAATAAGACTAATTGTTATCAACACAGAAGAAACTAGCAAATCATGTAAAAATGCTTATGAATCCGTGTAGTATTGGGGGGATTAAGAAAACAAATGAGGAGCGGAGCACCTGGGTGGCTCAATGGGTTAAGGCCTATACCTTCGGCTCAGGTCATGATCCCAGGGTCCTGGGATCCAGTCCCACATCAGGCTCTCTGCTTCATGGGGAGCCTGCTTCCTTCCTTCTCTCTGCCTGTTTCTTGTGATCTCTGTCTGTTAAATAAATAAATAAAATCTAAAAAAGAGAAAATGGCTGAGTCTCTAGAAAATAAATACACTTTAAAAAATACCCTCTAACTTGAAAAACGTAGATGTTAAAAAAAAAAAAAATGAACTGAAAGCAGAAATACATGAGTCCTTTTGAAAGCTAAAGGCATATGGTAATTTTCTAAAAATAATTTTAATTTTAGTCATAAGATACTTAAGAAAAATAATCCCCCAATTGAACACAAAAACTACTTTGAGGACCTTGATCCTTTTATATTTGTTCTGAGAGCATAGACTATAATGTATTAGAAGTTGAGAAAGCTTTTGAACATATAATGTAACTTTTACAAGATGTTCTAAATTGATACAATTCCATGAAAAGATAATATATTAATACAACACATTTATTATACACTTGTCATGTAAAGCCATGCCTACATTTATATAATATGATCCAGACCCCATGTGAAGCCATGCAAAAGTCTTTTGGAATGTTGTGACATTGTAAAAAGGACTGAGTTCCCTCTTGAAATGAGAAAACAGGTGACCTGACTTCTATTGGTCTGACATTTAACAAGGAAACCACAAAACATATACCATGCTTGAGTGACCTTGAGCTCCATAGGCATTATTAGTGGAGTCTAAGCAGGAACACAAGTGAAGATGAATGGGAATGATCCAAAGTTCTTGAAGATATAGATTGGTATAACTGTACTACCAACTGTACTAATTGTTGCTGTACTACCTCCAGGCTGTTTTCTCAGACATCTTTGCAGATGAGTCTCCAGATCAGGCACACATGAAATGACAGGGTGTGGAGTTTCTCAGGAATTACTCTGGTTAATACATTTCATGCTCTTTTCGAAGGTGCTCAGATATGATTGCATACTCTTATTATTTACAGTAACTCTGAGATCTGTCCAGACATGGAAAGTCATGAAAAATCCTCAACTTTTAAATATAGCATGTTTGTTACTTCTGCAATTTGTTGATTTGTTCATTCATTGCCAATTCTCTGCCATACCCAAGAATATATTTAGCATTTATTCTATTTTTATTTATATATATTTTTATTTATCATCTAGTCTAAAAGCTATTTGTTGTGAAAATAAACAACACTTTGTCTTACGTATTATGATCTGTAAGTGTTTCTTACTTGTTTGAGAGAATGTCTAATTTCCAGAACTTGTTAATAAATTACAATTGGAACTGTACGGATGATAATATTATCATCGATTATCCCATTTTAAGTAACACTCACTCTTAAAAAAATGGGACCTTTAGAAACTACTTGAGTTCAAATATTAAAAATAGGGCACTAGAAGAATTTTTCTAGGATATATAGCATGTGAACATATATTTGATATTCAACTAAATATAAGCTAGATAATCATAATATTTTCAAAAGAATAAATCTAAAGGTGAAAAAGTGTTTTAGATTGATTTTAGAGATCAATTTAATTACTCATTTTCAGGACAAATTAATAGAATGTAATGGAATCTATTACTTATAATTCTCACTATAAATAAAGAATAATCTTTATTATTAGGAGAGTTCTGCCCTGTTAGCGTTTCAAATGTTTCTAGAACCATCAGTGATTTTTCATTATTTTTATTAAAATGAGAAAGACTTTACTGCCAGAAGCCAAGAGTCCTTAGGACATAAGACTTACATATATTCAAAAACAGATATTTCAATAGTTTATGTGAAATTGACCTCTCTTCTTCCCCATTTGAAACAATAGGCTGTTAACAAGGGGATCAGAATGGATAAATGAGTTGATCCTGTGACCCTTTCTTTTTTTTTTTTTTTTTTTAAGATTTTATTTATTTGCCAGAGATAGAGAGAGAGAGTACACACAAGCAGGCAGAGAGGCAGGCAGAGGCAGCGACGAGAGAAGCAGGCTCCCCGCCGAGCAAGGAGCCCGATGTGGGACTCGATCCCAGGACCTTGGAATCATGACCTGAGCCGAAGGCAGCGGCTTAACCAACTGAGCCACCCAGGCGTCCCCTGTGACCCTTTCTTAAGTCCATCTCATGATCTTATTTCATCATATCCTAACATAACCAGTGTCAAATTCAGCCTTTAGTATGAAAACATTATGGGTTAATTAACATTTACACACATGTATGAGAATGAGAAGGACCTTAGGTGCACAAAGGCTTGACAAAAGCAAGTTAAGTTTCTGAAAAGCAAATAGTAAAAAATATTTGAGATAGATTAGTATGGTGTGTCTGTGCTTGTGAAGTTGTGTGTGTGGGGAGAAGCAAGTTGCAGAGCATTCTCAGCCTAACAATCAGTACAAGAAAGTTAATACCAGACAGTGTGAAATCCCTATGGTAAAAATAAAAGATAATTCAACAGTTTTTTGAGGGGTACTCTCTTAGTTTATTTAACTTCTGTAGAAATGTAAGAATTGTTTATGATTGACTAATTCAAAATTAGGTCTAATACTGGGTCAGATAATGTATGTGATCTTGGTTTAATTAAGCCTTCTGTTCCCATCAAAAACTTCCAGTTAAGGTGCTTATCTTTCATCCTTCCATTGGCACCACTAGGCCAACATTTAATAGTTAAATTACACTACCACTTTGTCTGGTTCTCCTGCCAGGCTGCTTTCCATTTTTCTGCAGTGGTCAGCAAAGTATGGTTGGTCTTTCTGCATATTTATTGTTTACAGATAAGCTTTTGTTGTTTACAGTCTTATGTTCCCCCATGATGTCAGTTCTAAATGTGTTCTTTTTGTATGTCAGTGGGAGAAACTTTACTAACCTTACTGAGAATTTTTAGGTTACCTGAGGATTTTCCCTCAGCTCTAGTCTCTCCATTGCAAAATGCCTATATTAAGTCCCTCTTATTTCACTCACATTCTTTTCTAACCTTCATAAATACCTTCTTTGACCAATTAGTCATTGAGATCTTGTTCCTGACCCATCAAATTTTAATTTGCAGTGAATCAAACTCTTCCAGACTCCAGTGTATTTAACAGGCTTTTATCTATGATTATATTGCTAATTAACATTCCTCCTTCTTTTTAATGCGCAATAGTTATGAAACAAGTAGTATTGATTCAAGTCAACTACTTACACAAACTATTCAGAATCTTATTGCCTATCACTATATTAAAGTTATTGTTCTAAATGTTACTATTATACAAACTAAAGGCACCAAAATGGCACCATTATTCATTCATGTGTTCAGTAAACATTTGTTGATTGTTCTGACCTTAGAAAATTTACATCAAATAAGCTGGATAGAACTTCAACAAATAGAAATTGTCTTATGTTGTTAATGAGCACTATAGGTAAATAAATCTGGCCAGTGAGTAGAGGACTGGATGGAGTGTTCTTGTTAATACATCAGGAAGACCCCTCTCTTGTGGCAGCTTTTCAGCCAAAAATCTGTGGGAAAGGAGCAAATTCTCCCAAAGGAAGATGCTGGTTATTTGTCTAAGACACAAGCAAGCTTGGTCTGTTCAAGGAACTCTCAGAATTAGAGTGTTAGGGGATGAGGCCAGATTACTTGGGCTCAAAGGAAGAAGAGAACAAAGGAAGAATTTTTTATTCTGTTTTGAGTGAGATGAGAGGTCATTTATAGGTTAACCACAATAGGCCTCTAATATGACATGAATTATAAAAGGAGCCCTCTAGGTCTTGTGTGGGAAATAAGTGAGTGAGGAAAAGGGGCAAAACTTTTTGTCCTATGAAAACTCTTCAGCAAGTTGGCCTTGGAAAATTTTCTGTGGCTTCTAGTGTGCTGTAATGTACTGGTTCTCCTCTGTCTCCCTATGTCCTTACTTATTTGATTACTCTCCTTTCTGGTCCCTAAGTATAAATGCCAGAGTTTTTTCTTCATTGGCTAATCACAGCATTTTCCTGTTTTTTTTCTAGTACTGTTTCCCTGACACTATTTCAGACTTGTAGTGCATACTTCATTTACATACAAGGACACTTATAAGATGTATAGTTCATTGGTAAGCCTGAGAGAACCAATGGCATTTTTATTGGGTTACAGGTAGGGAGTTTCTCTTTCTCAAACTCATACACACAAAACCGCATACACACTAGGGTATATTTGCATACACACACATACACACTTTTGGTTGGATTGTGTGTAAATTGGAGAAATTAATCGACTCCTCTCCTGCAAGCGTTCAGTAAGAAAAACTTACTTTCAGTGAGCTCTGCAGTGTTGCCTCAGTGTTTGAAAGTAAGTTCAAGAGTTTGAAAGGGATAGTGGGAAAAAAAAAATTGGGGATTTAGAGGCTTTAGTGGATCAGAGTTGAACCCCGTCCCAGGACAAGAAGAAAAGTTGTCAGGAGTAATAAGTTATCAGGAAATATTTTTATCAGTGCCTTGTTCAGTGTAATTAAAAGATTATATGCAATAGATGCTTTATCTGATGCTTTATAAGTAGATCCTGTACAACTATTAAAACCTGTGTGAAGAGACTGGATAGAGTATTTAAAAAATGGATTATTCTTTCTGATAATCTTATAATTAATATTAACTCAGTATATACTAGGTTTTATGTAATAGGAGGATGGGGAAACAGTTGCTAGATAATTTAAACATTGCTTAGAGTAGAAAAAACAAAAAAAATCACTGTTAAGCAAGATGGGACTAAAGATATTTTATATAAGTATTAGTCTAAACATAACAGAGAAATGTACAAACCTTCCCTAAAAACAAAATATACGTTAAAAAAAACCCCAAAACCAGCATTGTGGTACCTGGGTTCACAGCTGGTTGAGCATCTGACTCTTGCTTTCAACTCAGGTGGTAATCTTCGGGTTGGGAGATTTAGTTCTGTGTCCAGCCCTGTATGCAGTACGGAGTCTGCTTATGGTTCTCCCTGTCTCCCTTTGCCCCTCCCCCACAAAATAAATAAATCTTTCAAAAAAATTTTAAAAAGACAGTCCAACAAAAACACAGTACTCATTGATCCCCCCCAAAAAAGTTTCAAATTTGTTGGGGTTCCCTCGGAGGGGTGGAGGCGACTGGACCAGCCGGAGGCCCCTTCCCGGGGCTGAGCGGGATGGCGAGTGTCGCGAACCCGGATGCACCAACGGTCGACACCAGGCTTGGGGGATCTGTCGAAGCAGGATCTCACTTTATTGTGTGGGGGCACACCTTATATAGAGCAGCAGAAGGGAAGTGAGGACAGAGGGGGAAGAGCCAATAAGATCGGGTGAGAGGAGGAAGTGCCATAGGTTTCAGGAACCGAAACTGTGAAATTGGCGCCTTGTTGGCCGGAAGAGACGGCAAGCCGGCGCCATCTTTATTCTGGGCTGCACCCTGTGGAGGCACCTCTAGTTATGTGCCTTATAAAATTGACTGTCAAAGAAGTCTAAAACCCTTCTGTACAGAAGTAACACATATAGAGATGTTTAAAAGGTCAAAACTAAAATAAGACAAATATATACCAGGAAAATGCAAGCAGGGATTTTACTCTCCATATTTGACAAAATAAGAGTTAAAGTATCATTAAATGTAAGAGAGGACTTTTTTTTTTAAAGATTGTATTTATTTATTTGACAGATCACAAATAGGCAGAGAGGCAGGCAGAGAGAGAGGGGGAAGCAGGCTCCCAGCTGAGCAGAGAGCCTGATGTGGGGCTTGATCCCAGGACCTTGAGATCATAACCTGAGCAGAGGCTTAACCCACTGAGCCACCCAGGGGTCCCAAGAGAGGACTTTTTTTAATAGTATAGGATATACAGTGAAGTTTATAAAGAGAATATTAATAATTATTCATCTAAAAACCAGCACATTCCCAGTTGTCAAAAATAGGAAACTATAGGAGATGCAACGGAAAAAAATAACACAGTAACAATAGACATCTTCATTACACCTCTCCCAATCTAAATATGAAAAGAGAAAAACTATGGGTTCAGTAGATCTACACCACACAATCATAATTGTTAAAGGAGATCTTCCATATAATTATGACTTAGGGACTCTGTGATGGTTAATTTTACAGGTCAACCTGGCTGGGCCATGGTACCCAAATAGTTAATCAAATATTGTTTTCAGTGTTTCTTGTGAGGGTGTTTGTGAATGAGATTAACATTTAAATTGGTGGATTTTGAGTAAAGCAGATTGTTCTCAGAATGTCAGTGGGCTATCCTATCACTTGAAGGCCTGAGAGAATAAAATGACTGACCCTCCCCTGAATAAGAGAGGGTTCTTCAGCAAGCAACCATTTTTTTTTTTTTAAAGATTTTATTTATTTGTCAGAGAGATAGAGAGAGAACACAAGCAGGCAGAGTGGCAGGCAGAGGCAGAGAAATAAGCAGGCTCCGGCTGAGCAAGGGGCTGGATGTGGGACTTCATCCCAGGACCCTGGGATCATGACCCGAGCTGAAGGCGGCAGCTTAACAGAATGAACCATCCAGGCATCCCGTAGCAAACAACCTTTATGTTTGGATTGGAACATCAACCTGCTGGGTTGCAGGTTTGCTGAACCACACAGCAGATTTTGTATGTGCTAACTTACATAACTGTTTAGCCAATTCCTTATAAGTATATTTCTGTATTTATACACATCCTCTTCAGTTTCTCTGAAGAACTCTCACTAATGTGGACTTCCAGTAAAGTAGAATACTCCTTTTTAAGGAACTGCGGAATGCTCACAAACAACAAAGAAAAATTGGTTATCCTTTAGTCCGTAAATTTAATAAGTTATAAATATAAAGTGGTATTGAGAACATGGGGGAATTCAAAGGTTTCTCTCATTACAACATTTTACATGAAGGATAGGAAGGAGCCATCTTTGTAAGAGTTGTTAGAAAAACACTCTAGAGAGAGGAAGTAGAATTAAAATTTCCCTTGAGTTGAGAAAGCAAATCTCAACATTTTCCAGTAACAAAGAAAGCTTGTGTGGCTTGAACAAAATGAGAAAAAGAGACAATGACATAGAATGATAATATATGAGGATTCATCAAGGGCCAGGCTATAAAGAGCATATTAGAAAAAATAAATTATTCTAAGATTAATTGTTATTATGAGAATTTTTTAATGATCTGATAACAAGACTGCCTTGATATTTAAGAAGTTGTTGGGATGCCTGAGTGGCTCAGTTAGTTAACCTTTTGCCTTAGGCTCAGGTCATGATCCCAGGGTCCTCAGATAGAGTTCTACACATGACTTCCTGATTACGGAGCCTGTTTTTCTTTTTGCCTGTCGCTCCCGCTGCTTATGCTCTCACTCTATGGCAAATAAATAAGTAAACAAATAAATAAATATATATTGTAGATAATATTTGTAGAGTTAAAGTAAGAAACGGAGCAGAGACACAAGTAATTAATAACATGTGGCAACTTGGTTAAATTAGAAGCAGTGGATATACAGAGAAGTGAAAATATTGAAATTGTTTTGCAGGTAAGATCAAGTTTACTAGCTTAATAGCTATAGGGTTAAAAGATAAATCAAGAATGATTGAGACAAGGGCTTAGAACTTTGCTTTGTAGTTTAAGAGATGAGGTAATTATAGTATGCTATGTGAGCATTTAGAAAGTACAGATAACTAGGACTGGAGAGACCAGTTGATACATCCTGCAGGAAGAGGCATCTGAGCTAAACCTTAAAGGCTAACAATAAAGTGGGCATTAGTTGTGTCAGCCAAAATACAGTATATATAAACACCTGGTGGCTAGCACAGAGAAAATATTGACTATAGTGCATTAAATTGATTCTATAAAAAGGCTGGTGGAGTTACCAGGCACCGGTATGAGGCATATTAAAGAATCTAGACATTATTCAGAAGGCATTAGCTCTTAAAAGTTATTAAACTTGGGAGTGAAATGATCAGATTTGCTTTTTGAAAAACAACTCCAGATGCCCTTTAAGTAGGAGATTACAGAAAAACATTGCTGGAGGAAAAAAAAAATTAGCTAGACATCTGTTGCAGGAAACTAGGTAGAATAATGGTGGTTCAAACCTGGGTGGAAAACACAAGTCAGAGAGAACATTGTGGAAGAAATTACATGATTTAGCCATTGGTATATGATAAATTCCTTGTCAGGAAGATATTCATACTGAGCCATTTATAGGGGAAAAAAATTTAAAAAGTCGTGGACTTGCTTTAAAATAAGTCAGTGCAGTTGCAAACCACAGAAAGTAGAATAAGATGGTCAAAATGTTGATAATTCTTGGATTGAATGGCAAGCATATAGATGGTTAGTATACTATCTCTCCATTTTTCTCTGTGCTTTTAAATTTGTATTTAAAGCATTAAAAATAGTGGGGAGAAATACTCCCAAAACTATAAACCTATGGAAAAAATGTGAGACTGTTTATGTCATGTCTTGGTAGTAATTGTAGCTATATGTAGAAAGAATGACTTTTTTCTTCCACGTAATGACAGCACAATTATGGGAGTTTCTCTACACACCTTATGATAGGAATGTGCCAGTTTTCAAAGGGAAACATGGCCTGCAGTGGGCCTAAAGGCAGGAAGGAAAGTTGCGTGTCCATATGGCTGTGGTGATTCTGTTGCCTATAATGTGGTGGTGGTGGTGGGGCGGGGGCTCAGAGGAAGAAATCTAGGAGGACTTGAGAGTGAGTGGATTTTCCAACCACTATTATAGCAATGTTCAGTTTGTAAGATTCAGACTTAGAAAACTTCCTGATAATTGTCTTTCCCCGATTACATAAATAATATTTCAAGGAATGGAGGACCTGGGAGAATGTGTGCTTATTAATCATATGGTTGCTATATATCTCAGTAACATCCTCTAAGTAAATAAAAACATCTAGATGAGCTAAATTATTGGTTTCTGGTACTATTTAAAATGATTATTATTGAGACGCCTGGGTGGCTCAGTTGGTTAAGCAGCTGCCTTCGGCTCAGGTCATGATCCCAGTGTCCTGGGATCAAGTCCCACATCGGGCTCCTTGCTCGGCAGGGAGCCTGCTTCTCTCCCTCTGCCTCTGCCTGCCATTCTGTCTGCCTGTGCTTGCTCTCTCTCCCTCTCTCTCTCTGACAAATAAAATTCTTCAAAAAAAATAAAATGATTATTATTACTTTAGAGCTTGCTTACTTATATTACTGGATATAATAAAGGAAAGCATTTCTATGTAGTGTAATTTCTAAATAGCTAACTTTCATAGTATCTTTTCACCATAACAAAGTACAGGAGGCAAAAAGTTAGGTGGAATATAGCCTGTCAAAAATAAAGTACTTTGGAAATGTTTCTTTTAAAAAAATATGCACACAACGTTATTGCATTTTAAAGAGTAAATGGGACGATTAGATGACATTTAGAAAAAAAAAACGTAGATTTTGCTTATACCTGTGTATTAATATTACATACTTTTCCCTTATATTTTATAAAGATAGATATAGTCATATTCATAAGATATAACCGATGGGAATGAATATAATTACAGGTTATCATTATTTATGATAAGATCTTAAAATTATAATATGTAGTATTTTAATAAAGATGGCAAAATATAACCATTTTTATTATTTTTCTGTATTTTTCTGAAAACAAACAGAAATTACAAAATTAGAAAAATCCTATTTCATTAAATTATAAATGATACAACTATATAGAATAAAACTTAATAATAGCTATCAAATAACTGAAATTTGGATAAAATCAGAATAAATCCCAGAGAAATGGTCCTGAAAAGGGGGTGGGGGAAGATCAGTGATTTCTCTGTAGGTTCAAAAATATGGTTGGAAAAAAAAATATGGTTGGGACATGAAAGAGAGGAGAAACTTCCAGTTTGACCCACTGTGACATCATGGGCAAGAGTAACCAAGAAAAATGGCATGGAGGTGAGGTCATGAGAGAAAAGAGATCAGTTTCAGTGGCCTCTGTAATTACTCTCCCAAGTCTGTTGAGGACTAATGAATGCATTCTACATCACCAAAGAGAGCACTCTGACTACAGTTTGTCATCATGATGATCTCCCACCTAGAGCATATGCTCATCCCTAAAGAAGTTCTTAGAGTGCAGAGAGACATATGGCTCTAGTGAAGGAAGAGCTGAATGATGAGAGAGAATCTGTTCTAAAAAATGTACAAAATTTAAACCTGCCAGCTACCTTCTCTCCTACCTCCCAGGTACTGCCTTAGACACAAGTTTTACTGAGTAAGTAGAGATGTAGATAAATCTGTACCCATTCTATATTGCTGTTAAGCAGAAAATACATCCATACATAGATGTTACAAAGAAAATGGAATATACTAGCACTTTAAAAAATGCTAGATGAAGAATGTATAACAGAGGGAGAAAATTTTCATGATTCTGAACAAAATTTAAGCACATACAACTCATTATAAAGAAAATGGAATAATTTTAGAAATATCTAAATAAGATATATTTGAAAGAATAATCAATAAAGAAAAGAAGTTAAATGCACTGAAAGGAAAAAGAAATGGAAGATATGCCTATTTTAGCTATTTAACCAAATGAAGCCACATGTAATAGAAAGAAAGAGAATAGACTTGGCTAGAAATAAATTCATGAACAGAAAGAATATGTTTCAGGATTTGACATAAAATGAAAAAGGAACAAAATGATGAAAATTATTAGAAAATAACTGTATTTGGACAAATGGGCACTCCACATAAGCATAAACCTAAAAAATAGAATAACATTACATAATATATAAAAATAATTTAAGGTATAATTTTATTTATTTATTTATTTTTAATTTTTATTTATTTATTTATTTATCAGAGAGAGAGAGGGGGAGAGAGCAAGCACACGCAGACAGAATGGCAGGCAGAGGCAGAGGGAGAATCAGGCTCCCTGCTGAGCAAGGAGCCCGATGTGGGACTCGATCCCAGGACGCTGGGATCATGACCTGAGCCGAAGGCAGCTGCTTAACCAACTGAGCCACCCAGGAGTCCCATAAGGTATAATTTTAAAAAGCTTTTTTGAAGTAAATGAATATAATGTTCAACTGTACTTAGCAAAAAATTGAAACTTTTTTTCTTTAAAGATTTCATTTATTTATTTGACAGAGAGAGAGACAGCAAGAGAGGGAACACAAGCAGAGCGAGCGGAAGAGGGAGAAGCAGGCTTCCTGCCGAGCAGGGAGCCTGACTTGCGGCTCAATCCCAGAACCCCGGGATCATAGGGAAAATAGAAGTTGAAAGGTTCCATGTTAAATTAAAGAAAATTAGAAAATGTTAAAATTAAGGAAATAGTATTTTTGCTTCACAGAAAAAGCAAATCTCTACAAAGATAGAATGCATTCTGTTGGTTTCACATTTCCTGGTAGCAACATTTAAGTTCAGAAAATAAGGATTTTAATGGCATTTGAAGACAAGAACTCTTCAAAAAATATTGTACACATAGTATGGTGTTCTTTTGTGATTAGAGAGTAAAGAAAATAAATTTAATTTTTTTATGAAGTCAGGATAATAACATTATAAAACTCAAAATGAAACATCTTTTGGGGATCACTAATTCAGGTTAACTCTCTAAAATTTTAAATTATTAATTTTATAAATAAATAGGAAAAAAAAGAAGTATTTAATCCACTACCTCCCTTGGCACAGTATATGCATATTTTATGTGGTTAGTAATGATGATGGTGATGATAATACTAATGATAATTTTGTGATACAGTGTTGTGGGCTGAAATTTTTACCCCCACTGTTATATTGAAGTCATAAACCCCATTAATTTAGAATCTTACTGTATTTCAAAATAAGGCCTTTAATCAAGGTCACTGTGGTCATTAGGGTGGGCTCTAAGCCATTATAACTGGTGTGCTGAAATTCTTCAAATTATTTTGCTTGCTGACATCACACATTTCTGTAGGCAGTGTATTATACATTTCTTAACATATGTAAATATTATGAGTTGAGTTTTGAGGGTAAAAGGAAGTATACACCCATCAGGCAAGCTTCTTCTTTTTCTTCTTTTTTTTTTCTTTTAAAGATTTTATTTATTTGTTTGACACAGAAAGAGAGAGAGAGAGAGAGAGAGAGAGAGAGAACAAGCAGGCAGCAGCAGGCAAAGGGAGAGGGAGAAGGAGACTTCCCCTGAGCAAGGAGTCAGATGGGGGACCCCATCCCAGGACCCTGGGATCATGACTTGAGCCAAAGGCAGATGCTTGACCTACTGAGCCACCCAGGCCCCCTACGCAACCTTCTTAAACAGTAACATCTGAAAAAGGTTTTCTGTGGCTTCTTAAAATGATGACAGATTTCAGGATCTGAGAATAACTGGGAAAAAATCATGACAAAACAGCTGTTGAGCCAGAAATCCTATGGATAAATATTACGAAGTAAGGAGTGGTATCTTATTCTTATCATTGTGCTTTGTTTCACACTAGCATTCTCTTAACCAAATCCCAGTATCTGTCTTTCCAGACTAACCAATGCTTTCCATTTTCTCCTTGATAATTCAGCAGATGGAATCAGTAATATTTGTAGTCAGTTATACTTTATTACAGTATGTGTCCTAAAGGTCATCCCACTATGCACAATTGTGCACAGGGAAAAATAGGGTTAGGGGCAAAACCATCAGAAACATCTTGAATTGAGAGTAATCTAATAAAAACGATAGCGCTGATTTACATGTTAATGTTAAAAGTATAAATATGATAGATTTGACACTTCACCTTGAAAAGGTGGTAGATTCTTGTCTCACATTTAGGTCTTTCATTCATTTTGAGGTTATCTTTGTGTATGGTATAAGGAAATGGTCCAAATTCATTCTTCTACATTTGACTGTTCAGTTTTCCCAACACCACTTGTTGAAGAGACTGTCTTTTTTCCATTTGATATTCTTTCCTGCTTTGTCAAAGGTAAGTTGACCGTAGAGTTAAGGGTCCATTGCTGGGTTCTTTGTTCTGTTCCATTGATCTATGTGTCTGTATTTGTGCCAGTACTGTCTTGATGATGACAGCTATGTAATATAGCTTGAAGTCCGGAATTATGATGCCACCTATTGTGCTTTTCTTTTTCAACATTCTTTTGGCTATTCAGGGCCTTTTCTGGTTACATACAACATTTAGGATTATTTGTTCCAGCTTTGCGAAAAATGTCATTGGTATTTTGATAGGGATTGCATTGAATGTGTAGATTGCTCTGGGAAGCATAGACATTTAACAATATTTGTTCTTCAGGGTGCCTGGGTGTCTCAATCTGTTAAGCATCTGCCTTTGGCTCAGGTCATCATCATCCCAGGATCCTGGAATCGGGTCCTGCTTCAAGCTCTCTGCTAGGCAGGGAGCCTGCTTCTCCCTCTCCTGCTCTCCCTGCTTGTGCTCCTGCTACCAAATAAATAAATAAAATATATTAAAAAGGAAACATTTTTTTTAAAAAACCCCAAAACAAAAAACAATATTTTTCATTCCATGAGCACAGAATGTTTTTCTATTTCTTTGTAGTCTTTCTCAGTTTCTTTCATAAGTGTTCCGTAATTTTTAGAGTACAGATCCTTCACCTCTTTGGTTAGGTTTATTCCTCAGTATCCTATGGTTTTGGGTGGGGTTGTAAATGAGACTGATTCCTTAATTTCTCTTTCTTCGGTTTCATTGTTAGTATATAGAAATGCAACTGATTTCTGTACATTGAGTTTATATCCTGCCACATTGCTGAATTCCTGTTTGAGTTCTAGCAGTTTTGGGGTGGAGTCTTTTGGATTTTCCACATTAAGTATCATGCCATTGGCAAAGAGTGAGAATTTGACTTCTTGGCAATTTGAATGCCTTTTATTTCATTTTGTTGTCCGATTGCTGAGATTAGGACTTTTAGTACTATGTTGAACAACAAGTGGTGAGAGTGGACATCCTCAAGAAGATAAAAATAGAGCTACCCTGTGACCCAGCAGTTGCACTACTAAGTATTTACCCCAAAGATATAAATGCAGTGATCTCAAGGGGTACCCCCAATGTTTATCGCAGCAATGTCCACAATAGCCAAATTGTGGAAAGAGTCCAGATGTCCATTAACAGATGAATGGATAAATAAGATGTGGGGTTTGTGTGTGTGTGTGTGTGTGTGTGCGCGCGTGCGCACACATGTACATTTATTTATTTATATATACATACACACACAATGGAATATTACTCAGCCATGAAAAAGGATGACCTCTTACCACCTACCTTGAGATGGATATAACTGGAATGTATTATGCTGAATGAAATAAGTCAATTAGAAAAAGACAATTATTATACAGTTTCACACATATGATGGGATATGGTGTGGAATATAAGAAACCATGCAGAGGATCACAGAGGAGGGAGGGGAAAAAAGAATGGAAAGAAGGAGAGGGAAACGAACCATGAGAGACCCTTAACTATAGGAGACAAACTGAGGGTTGCTGGAAGAGAGGTGGGTGGGGGATGGTGTAACTGGGTAGTGGGCATTGAGGAGGGCATGTGATGTAATGAGCACTGGGTATTATAGGCAACTGATGATTAACTGACTCTACATCTGAAACTAATGATGTAATATTGTTTGTTAATTGAAATTAAATTTAAAAAAGTAATGTGATTAATATCACCGCATTTTGAAATAAATTTAGAATTCTAAAAAAAAAAGTATAATTTTTGGGAAAACATTTTATCAAAATTCACAGTAGTGGAGGTACAAAGTGTTTTTATGGCTCTATTACCAAAAGATAGACAAAGTTTTAAAAAACTAGCTCTCCAAAAAAAAAACAAAAACAAAAAAACTAGCTCTCCAGAATAATCAGACTTGAATATTTTAGATCATTCTTCTCAGTTTGTTAATGGCAAATAATCTCACTACTTTTATACTGTTTTTAGAGCTATTAATTAAGGAAACCATATAAATCATATTTATTTAAGAGTTCAGTGCCGATTGGGATTAAAACAGCAACAAATTTCTTATATCATTGTGGACATAAAAATGCCCAAATTACTCTTAAACAGAATAAACTGCATTTAAAAATTACCACACATAATAAAGAATATATTCTGTAATTTCAAAGATTAATAATTATTTTTAAAAATCTATTAACATAAATATTCAGATGAATTAGTAAAAGAATAAAAGTTGCATAATCTGCTCCAAAGATATGGAAATGGTAATTTAATTTTTGCCTCCTAAAAAAGCCAGAATTAACTAAAAAAATGAAATATTTAAATGTAAAAAAGTTAAACCAAACATATTAGATGAATGGGCAGATAAAAATGTTTCTAGCTATGATTAAAAAAATTAAACCTATAACATAAAAGATTAATAAGTAAGAAACTTAGAAAATAGCATGTTCAACTTATATTGCAGAAAAAAGAGGGAGAGGGAGAGAGATCCTATATATAGAGGACTTAAAAGAATTGAGAAGATAAAAACACCAGTAACCCAGTAGGAAAATGGTAAAAGAATATTCTGTTATTTCGCTTAATCAGGCTTGCTGCTGTAGCACATAAACAGTAATTTAACACAAACACTGAAAATATGTCTTTCTCATGCAAGTGTGTTTTGGGTTGTGTGACTCTAAGCCACTTTCATTATGTGATTCAGGGATCTGGTTGCCATCATCCCCATCTCTCTCATCTCAAAGTGTTGTCTCTAGAATTGCCACTAGGGGAGATAAAGAAATGAATAGCTCACACTGACAGTAAGCTCGCTGAAGCAGGGAGTGACTGTTGAGACACAGTTTGCTGCCTTGGCATCACTCTGTATGGCCAAGAGGACTGCGGGTCCTCAAACTGACACGGGCCTCCTCTTGCAAGCACATACCCAAAGAACAGCCTGAAGAGTCACAAGCAAATATTAAGTTTCTGATATGATTCCAATAGACCCTAGTGGTAAGTAGTCTCCTCCACCTCCCGAGTGCCTTCCCATTGTGTACTCCTTAGATAGGAACCCCATAAAATTTGTGAAAACCCACTGTTTTTGTTTTGAATTGATCAGTCCACGCTAGTGCAGGAATCCCAAAGCGCTCCATCCTTGGACCCTAATTGAGTGCCATGCCCCAGGTTCTGCCTCTCTGCCTGCCCCCCTGAACCTACCCCTGTGTCTCCTCCAGGTACATCACATACTCTTTCCAAAACCCTGTGAGTCAGAAACTGAGTATTTTATTTTCTCTTGTGTTTTGTTGTTGAACTGATGCTCACCATCCTGCACCCTCTCTACAGATCTTAATTTAACAAAGTCTTGCAGGAACACAGATCACCTACCCTTAGAGTTCATTAGTCAGAAGAATGACAAATGAGTAAGAAATCACCAAGTCATCTTGAAAATCTAATGAAACATCCTTTCAGATAGGTATTATCAGTTTGTATTAAATCCAATAGTCAAATGTTTGATGAGGAACTGAACTGTTTTCTCAAAGGAGAAAAAGTTGCACCTTTCTAGTAAATTTCTTAAGCTGCAAATAACGGAACAAAAATATCAGTTCTTCTGTGATGTGTAGCAATATAGGCATAATGTCACATAAGATGTGTTGTCAAAAAATGTTTCACTTGGATTAGAGAAAGCTGGCAGATACAACTTTTGTTTAGTAGATAATAGAGGTGAGGGAATAGTAGCTAAATGACACTGTGAGTACACATTTTAAAAGTTCTGGAACATGGTAAATTCCTCCAGATCGAGTGTCTTCAGGAGTTAAGTATCATTAAAGAAATGTACTTTTCTGGATTAAAAGAGATTCAAAAAGCAAAATGACAAGATGTACTGTGGTTCTGAATAGGATCCTTGTTTAGTTAAATTGATTATAAAGGAAAGTTCTCAGTATAGTAGATAAATCATAACACAAATATTAATAATATTAAGTAATTAATATTAAATGTAATCATTTTGTAGAGAACTGTTTTTATTTTATTAAATTTTAAAAAG
Organism: Mustela nigripes; assembly: GCF_022355385.1. NCBI lineage: Eukaryota > Metazoa > Chordata > Mammalia > Carnivora > Mustelidae > Mustela > Mustela nigripes. The sequence goes on from NC_081568.1 coordinate 20,517,933, forward strand.
ATAATAGTATTTTTGGTGTAAGTTTTTGTTTCTGAGTTTTAAAATGATCAAATCAAATGAAATCTGTACAGTGTTTGCACAGAATGAATATTCACAGTGTTAAATTATACATATAATTATTAGATATGTACTGATATGCTACTGAGCTTTTCTGTGCAACAGAGGGTTTTGTATATAGTTTTCATTGTATTTGTTCCTCCCCTTTACACATTCACACATTCTTATTTTCATATATTTAACATTTTCATTATAAATTATCTTATATGTAAACATAAGATGTCACTTATCTACCTCTCATAATAATGTTTCCCTTACTTTTTGTTGAAAATTTTGTATCATAATCTCATTAAAAATGATAGAAAGTATGACAGTAACAAATTACTAAATTCAAAGTATACAAAGAGTTTGTCAAGATAATTATCTTTTTCCATAAGTATGTCTATTTAAAATGTTACGGAATTTGGAGAATGTAAATTCTTCACGATGTTGATTAAAGAATGAATGATTAAATTAGGAATTCAGATTGATGTTTCATAGAAATTATAGGTCACATAAATATAAAAAATATGTATATATTCAAGGAAGCAGTACCATGCAGAGATATTGAAAATTAATGGATTATTTGTTTCCCCATTTTTTCAAAGTAAGAACATCTGAATATTACTTAGGAATTAAAATTTTTTCTTTCGTTTGTGCATATATGTGTGTCATCCAAATAATATAAAGAATAACACTTTAAGTACTAAAAGACAATCAGGATTATTCTGTTCGTATACAGACAAACTTATCAACAGTTTGTTTCTTATACTTTTGAGAATTTAGATTTCCTTTTTCAGTATTAAATTGGATTGTTTCATGAATATAAAATGACAGTGAATTGTCCTTTTAAAAGGACAGTCAGAAGAAATTTGATGAGTTGTCATTCAGATTCAAATTTCAATCTGGGAAATCATGTCTCCATGAAAATCTATTTAATTATTTTTCTCCCCAGTTTACAAAAAAATAAAAGGAGAACCCCTCACAATTAAACTAATTGGGGTTTAATGTTTTTATTTGATTACATCATATGTATTTTTTTAAATTTTCACAATATTAACCTAACCTCCACGTTATGCAAACATTTTCTTTTTTTTTAAGATTTTACTTATTTGACAGAGAGGGAGAGAGAAAGCACAAGCAGGCAGAGTAGCAGGCAGAACGAGAAGGGAGAAGCAGACTCCACACTGAACAAGGAGCCCGTTGTGGGGGGAGGGGTCAATCCCAGGACCCTTGAGTCATGATGTGTGGTGAAGGCAGATGCTTAACAAACTGAGTTACAACCACATGCCCCATTGTGCAAACATTTTCTGTCTTCACCATTACTTTACAAGTGAGTTCTTCAGAAATAGTATAGACATTTTACAAAATACAAGCACTGGTGTTACTAATAGTAACCAGTGCAAAAATATACTAGATTTAGGGAAAAAATGCCTGCTTAATAGTTCCTAATGTCAAACCCTAGCCACTTAATTTGCACATATTTGGATATACCAAGAGAAATAACATACAGATATTTAGTATAGCATTCTGCACTAAATGTTTTAAGTATAATACTGCTTAATATCTTAATACTGGTTATGCATTATTATCCCTGTTTTGCAAATGATACAAGTCAGGCAAAGAAACTTTCCCAAAGGTGTATTTAACAAGTTAACAAAAGGATTTGAGACTAACCCTGTAATTCCAGGTACATTATAACATGTGGTACAGTGGTATACCAAAATTTGCTCACTGCTCAAAGGCTATTTTCTTAGATTATTTTAGGTAACTCTGACAAGACAAATACTGAATGAGAGTTAAAAAATATTTACTAGCTTTTATCTGTTGTTAATTTTTGCATAATACAATACAAAGGATATTTATATTTTAGGTATATTCAGCTAAAGGTAACATGGCATTAAAAGACATATTTTGGCACAATAAATATTTTATAGTATTTGTTTCTTCTACCATGTCAATAAGGGGAAAATCAATTAAGAAAAATAATGATGTATAGACTTATATAAATGTTTTGATTATTTAATTCTGTGGTTGCCTTTGTTTGTCATAAAGCTTATCTGTTTAATGAGAAAGGTTGTAATTTCCACTTTAAAAAATTATGTACATAAACAAACTAATTGAAAGTTTTAATAGAATTTTCAATGTTGACCAAGTTAAGCAAGCTTTTTCCAAAGTCAAATAAACATGGTAGATTACACATATCATTTTCTTAGCTTTTACTTTTTATTTGGTATATCAATCCCAAAAAGATTCTTCACCAACACTTATAATTTCATTAATTTTAATATTTTACTTTACACTAAATACAAGTTAATTTCTAGAAATCATAAACTATTTAGTAAGTTTCACATAAATATAGATTTTATTGAATTATAATGATGTTTTATGAATCCAAAATCAATTTTTACAACCCTTATTGCATTTTCTTTATCCTCAAGAACTTCTGTGATTATTATATTTCTTATGAAGTATACCATTCAAAGCCTTCATTTGTGTTGATTTTAAATGTACTTATTTATGTGTGTGTAAGTATATATATGTAAACATATACATAAACATCTGTTTCTTTGCTTCCAGCTGTGTGTATGTTAATATGCTCTTATCTCTTTTTTTCTCCTTCTCTTTGGCTTGTCTTATTCCTACACATTCAGTTCTTTTCCAGAAAGTTACCATTTTAACAGTGTGAAAGTATTTCCTTAATATAAATAGATCTCAGAGAGTAGAGAAAAATGGAGGAGATTGGTAAAAGTTAGGAGAATTTGTCATTCACAAGTAGCTATGAAGGTAATTCTGTGTGAAATATTAAATAAAGGATAGATATTCAATATTGTATATTGAAAGAAGAAACATGTAAAGCCTATATGGAAATAAAATACTATCAGTGTAATAAAAAGGGAACAAAAGTCTCTAGGAATAAAACAATTATATAAAACAAGAAGTATATAAAGCATTTTCAAGAACTCTTACCTTAAAATAAAAACAAGTGGAATATATTTTAGTGCCACTCAAAACTATTTTTTGTAAACCAGTATTTTAGAGTATAAGTGATGAGAAGTTCAGCCTCTACTGGAGCAACATTTTTAAATTGTAGAAAGAAAATATGTGTATGTAAGCACCACTTTTCTCTTACTGTGTTATTTCTATTTAATAACATTTATGATTCTTTACTTTTCCTAAAAGTGGTAACTTTGTACATTTATCTTAATCTGCTTAGAGAATAAAAACAATCTTAGAAAATTTGTTCGTTCTGTATGCAAACATGAACTGTATGTTTCTGTTCATATCTTCTTGGAAGTATATAAATACCAGTGCTACTAAATGTAGAAATATTAGTTAGGAACTGAAAATTTTCCAAGTTTTCCGAATATACATATATTTAGAAGGTAATTTCTGAATCTCATTTGCTTGAGCACTTTTTATCCTGTAAATATGCTTGATTTTTGAAGATCAGCAGTAAAACCAGTTGAATGTTTTGGGACTGAGAAAGGACAATTCATTTTCTAATGCTGTTTGAACTCCTCTGCACATATGATATGGTTGGCCATTTTCCCCTTGAAAAACTTTCTCATCCTTTCTCTGTTTTTCTCCCTTTTTTTAAGTTACTGATTTTCATTCTTATATGATAACTGCTCTCTTTTTGTCTACCCCTGAAATTCAGAGGTTTTAAGCAGTGCTATCCATTAGAACATTTTATAGTGATGAAAATGTTCTGTAATTTGTGCTGTCCAGTGGAGTAGCCAGTAGTCACATGTGACTATTGAGCTTTTAAAATGTGACTAGTGCATCTGAGGAAGTGACGTTTAAATGTTGTTAGTCTAAATTAATTAAGAAAATAACCACATGTGACTGGTGGCTACTATAAGGACGGCACAGGTTGAGAGGTAATGACTCAGTCATTCCTGTCTTTGCAAATAACAAATACTCCCAGGTCATTTAATTTATTTCCATTGCTTAAATACTCATTTTTTTCTGTTGATTAATTTCAAAATTATATCTTCAGGTATGATTTTGCCACAATTTTAGTAAATAAGACCTCCATATACTTAAATGTCCAAGCAAGAATCCAAAGTTGTATTTCTTGACGCCACAGCAATCCCCCATATATTCTCATTCATAAATTTCTGTCTGTTGCATCTCCAAAAATTTTTTAAGAGATTTTATTTATTTAAGATAGAGGGAGAGAGAGAGAAGAGCATGAGCTGGGGAGAGGGCAGAGGGACTGGCATAGAGTAACTGCTCACCATATACAAACTAGCCCTGACAATAATGAAGATGATAAGAGTTTACTTTATTGATATAACTTTTAACTTTGCATTGGACTCTTCTGTGTATCTTTATCTTTTGAAAATGAGAACTACAAATAAAGAAAGGACTGTTTTGTTCTTTATTATATATCACATAGCATATAGTATATTTAATAAATATTTAACAAAAATATTTGTTAAATAAATGAACAAATGTATGCATAAATAAGTATTTTCATGGAATTACAGGTGTGACTGATTAAATTGTTTAGTAATTTGCATACTTTGTCCTTTATATTTCTAATAAAGCATTTAATTTACCTGTGAGAGGGAGAGAATAAATTATTAGATAGTCATTTGCTGCATGTTCATCACTACACATAAACATTTATATATCACATCACACAAACACACAAAAACATATATATTGTTTGGAGGTTGAATGAGCATTTTTAAATTTTGATTTACTGGAAGACCATGCATGATTCTATATATATTCTATACTTAAGGTCAAGGTTTATTAAAGCAACAGATATGAAAAAACCAGCACAAAACAAACATTGGATGTACATTGAATGGAATCCAGAAAGACGACTACTCAGGCTTCCCACTTCCTCACCCAAGTCTATACACAGAGCATACTTCCTTCTAGAAGCATACTATAGGAATATGTGTGGAATGTCTCTGCCTGTAGAAGCTCACTTAAGTCTAAGAATCTGGGGATTTGTGAAAGGCAGGTCACATACTGTATTATACTCCCAGCCATAGCAACAGAAAGTCAGGACCCCCAACAACCAAACACAGTACACATCATCAGTCTTGAGATTTGTGCAAAGCAAGCCTGGGAAACTGATACAGCATGGTACATTGTTCTAGTTAAATAACAAAATCATCAATCACTAACATTAAGAGCCTTCTAAGGGCCACATTCCCAGGAGTTGGCTGAGGGCTAGTCATGATTCCAGGCTCTCTTGGGGACATGCAAGGAGTGAGCAGTCATATCTACTATATTAACTCTTTCCTAACATGTATAGAAATCATCTTTATTATAACAGCAAAGGACTTAGTATAGAAAATTTGGAAATTATACAAAGATTTTACATCTAAAAATACCCTAATTACAAAACTAAAAGAATGGACAGCATTTTCGTAGTAATATTTATAGGTATTTATTGTTATATATAGTTTAATCATATTATTGGTGAGGGAGCAGAAGACTAGCTGAAGACAAAGCATAAGCTAACACCCAGCAGTCTCCCTCCAACTGTGACATTCTTTCAGGAATCTCCCAACTATCTTAATGTAAATACCTTGCTAGAGGGGAAAACAACTTTAACTTGACAGTGTCAAGGCCTCCATATCTTGTAGGTAGGTCCTAAAGTTCTTTTGAAACCTCCCTTTTCCTTTCTTCCCCCAACTCCCAAGTATATAATCACCACTCTTCAAGACCTGGGTGCAGCAGCTCTTTCTGCCCATGGGTCCTTCCTCCTGCATTAATAATCCACCATTTTGTACCAAAGATGTCTCAAGAATTTTTCCTGGTCGTCAGCTCCAGACCTCACCCCACCGAACCTCACCTATATTCCAAAATCACATCATTATCAGTTTTGAAGACTCTTTTATTAATATATGAGTACGCTTTCACAAGACTGACAAAAATCATAATTTTCATTTTAATTTCTTCATTAGTTTTGATTTAATATAAATGTTATGATTGCTTAACTTCTTACATTCAAATTATTTTTGAATTTTAGTTTTATAAAGGCTATTTATGAATTTTTTTTCCTATTTGTAGTAATTTCTTCAGTATATTTTAAGAGAAGTTCCTTAGTATACCTTCAACAGATCTGATAAAATCTGGTATAGAAGGAACTTGGAAGTTCTCACTCTGTCCTAATAATAAGTAAAACTTTGGTCACAAGATCAGTAGCAATATTACTTTTTTTAGAAATGTAAATTCTTGGGTCTCACCCCGGAACAAATAGGCAGAAACTCTGGGGTGCAGCCCAGCAATCTGTGTTTCAATCAGCCATCCTGATGATACCAGTACTGGCCAAAGTAAGCAGCTTGGGACAGCTGCAGATCCTCAAATGAACAGCCAGTTCCTAGAAAAGAAATGAATAGGAAAATCTAAAATAAATATGATTTTTGTAATCATGACTTGGGATTTCCAGTTGGAATAGAGGATATGTGGCAAAAGGAGAGAGATGGGAGTTGGTTCATATGAAGTTCTGCAAAGGCATTAGGAGCAGTGTTTAGGGCAGTTTTGCTTTAGCATCTTGGATAGGTAGGTAGATGGACAGATGGGAAGGAGAAAAGTGAGGTGAGCAGTTTACTGACTCTTTTAAGTAAAATACCAAGAACTGGCTAGATTCTAAGACTTGAACTGCTTAATAGGTCTTTTGTTTTCTCTTGTTTATGCTTTTCTCTCTTTTGTGTTGGCTTTAATCGCCAGCAAGTTCTTTCTAATGTGTAAAAATGGGCCTCAGCTTCTCTATGCTTTAAGTCCATAAAATTTATCACATCTACATCAGTACCCCCCAGATGTCTGATTGCTGCTGCTCCCGACAGGTGTTCAACCCTGTGGTAACCAGGAGGTTACTTTGGAGGATTGTACTTCAGGAATGCTGTGAGTTATGTGTGCATTCTTGTATTGGTTGTGGTTGACTATTTGACTGACAGCCTCACCAGAGTGACCTGGTCTGGGAGATAAGATAGGTAGGAATGGGGAGATAATGAGCAAAATGTAATGCTACAAATGGCTGCCTTATAAGAATTGAACAGATCTATTTGTCCCTTTGGAAATTTTTGAGGTAAACTAGCATATGAGACAAATAGACTTAGTCCTTATTCATTCTTGGCACAAAAAGTTAACTGGGTTTAGTCCCAAAAGCTTAAGCAATAATTTGGAAGCAGTCTGACTCAGCAGCTTTTTATAAACTTCCTTGGTGGCAGGACAGGATTCTGAACTATTGGAGAGAATTCAAGTAAGATAAAGACTAAATAGTGTCCATTCAGATTAGAGACAAAAAACCACTGGTGACCTTGGCAACAAAAACTACAATGGATTGACAGCAAGGAAGCCAGATGGCAGTGCATTGAGAAGTGTGAATGATAAATGAGGGAACAGAGACAGGGGGAGGAAAATGCTTTTAAACATAGCAAAGCAAAGTTAATGAAAATAGCAGTTTTCTCAACTTACAGAAAATATGATAACAGTCATTATCACTATGTTGTAGAATTACAAGTAACTATAATTTTGCTCATATTTTTCATACATTCTAAATTAGCTACATTGAACATGTATTACTTTCATAGTCAGAAAAAAATAAACATACTTTTAAAAATAAGCAGTTAGGCTAAAACCCTGAAATGCTGTAAGACAAAAATACATCAAACTCACAATCCAATTTCCACACACAACCAAATAAGGTGAACATCTGGATCTCCTGCAGCAAATAGAGAGTTGTGTGCTTGGCCCTGTGGCTGCACAGTAGATCTAGTAAATTCACAGAAGAGTTCAGGTTTGTACCCTGGAGCTGTTATTGCAAACTGTACATCTAATTGACAGCTTTTCTGCTGAAAACATCAATAATCATTCATTGTGGGCTCTAGATCCTGAGCAAGACTCTGAGGGCTCATTTCAGCAAGTTATAGCTTTGCAGGTCACCTTTGGAGATTTATATAAGGATCTTAACAGTGGAAAGGACAAAGTGGAAGGGTGTTTAGGGACATGTTCTTACTCTCTGAAAACCTGGGTTAAAGCTCTGCCTTAAAATAAACACACATACACAGCTAAAAAATCAAAACTTTCTATCATTTTCCATTTGTTCTTTGTTAAAATTTACTGAGCCAACCACCTCTGGAGCCATTGGTTGTTTAGTTACCTACTGCATAAAAGTGTAACACAATGACAAAAAGGTAGAGAGCAAATTATTGATATAAAAATACCTTGATGGATTTTTAAATTATTTTTGTTGTTGTTGCTCTATTGAAAAGAGTTTGAAGTTTTACCTTATTGCCAGAGGATGGCTCATATTTGAGGAACTTAGTCCCTTTACTGGGAATATCTAGAACTGTATAGTGCAGTATGAGAGAGACCTTCTACCTGTGACTATTTAAACTAAAACTGAACTAGATATAAAAAAAAAAAAATTAAGCTATTCAGCCACTCTAATTACCTTCCATGTACTCAATAGCCAGATGTGCCTGGTGGCTACCTTAGGTTTCCATCATCACAGTGTCCTTGCATAGAACTGGCACAGACAGAGACCTTCATGGAAGTTATCATGAGTTAGTTTATTCCAGAAGCTGGGTAGGAATGATCATGTTCATATTAAAAGATGGCTGTAGGAGACCACACGAAGTTTCCTCAGACCATCAATATTCATTTACTAACTGATTTCCAATAATCAAGACTCCATTTCTTATCCTTCCTTGAAGTCAAACATAACCAAGAGACTACATTTCAACAACTACAGGTAAACAGTAATGCTTTTCAGTGGCTTGCGGGAACCTTTTGAAGGAGAAAGCTGACACTTGGTCTATGCTACTTTATTGAGAGAATGAACTCCATTTTGGACTACCAAGCCAAAGGTCATAGCTAGGAATGATGAAGTGGAAATACGATGCCTGGGATCCTTTCGGAGCTGTGTTCCCATACCAACCCAAGATCGTGTAACTGAAATACTGTAGCTGTACTGTATTTAACCATTGTATTTTAGGTCTTTATAACTTGGACCCAAACCATAAAATAAAGAATTTTGGGTGGTTATACACATGGGTTTTCATGATGGTTATCACCTCTGAATCATTGGAGTATATATTGTTAGGACCTGCATCTTCTTGGCAAGTAATTTTGAGAGATGGATGGCAGATAATTGCTCTTTATATTGAGAGGGTTGTACAGATGCAGCCAGTTACTACTTCATATTTATTTTTTCATTGGTTAAGTGAATAATGGCTTGGTTAATGAGAAAATGAATACATCTAACTTTATAAATCCATTTGTTGTGTCTTTATCTAGCCATATGTATACTTCTGCCTGAGGATATGTATAAAAAAATGTACTACCCTTTTAAAAATGTTCAGTTTATCATTATAAAAAGGTACAGAATCAGCTTGTGCATTTTTATCTTTTCCCCTTCAGTCTTTTTCCTGATAGAATTTGAAAATGCTAGCCTAAAGTGGAGCAACCCCCTTACAGTTATGAAAAAAAATTATATGTTAAGAAGAGCAGAGAAGAAAGCAGTTTTGTTCTTTGAACAGCTATAGGTCACAGACTATTGAACACAGTAACAGAAATCAAATTTTATTTGGTTAAACCACTATGGTGATATCTTGTATATGCAAATAAATAAAATGCTAAGTGTGATACAAAGGCTTTTGTAGAAAAGGTTCTAGGTATGGACAGGGACTTGGGACAGTTAATACAGGGCCATCTCATTCTCCATTTCTAGGATCATATGTGAAGAGGGCAAGGACTCAGGTAGAAGCAGGAGTGGAATACACGAAGCCCATAACCACATTTCTGGTTTCAGCCCACTCATTAGTAGCTGTGATTCTGTTAACTGTTCTTCCATGTGGTCATAGTCAAAGACTCAGCCAGTTATCTTCAATGGGTGACCCATTTCTGTGCTTCAGAGACCTCATAATCTCCTTGACTGGATCATGACTTAACATCTTGGTTATTGGTGCATTTGAGTACCCCTAGAAGATTTCACCAGCTATTGAATGAACCAATTTCCCTTTTTCAAATAAAATCCCTTTTATCCATGAGCTCTGTAATGGATGTATCTGGACAGGCCTATAATAATTTGTGGGTTGAAGTTTAACAACTTCTGGTAAGGAGAAATAGAAACTCCCTATGGCATCCTGAAATGACATAGAGAAGAGGCTGGGAGTATGGAAACATCTGCTATGTCATTAAAACCAAGGGTGATTATTTTAACATATGAAATAAATGCATAAGTATATTTAAAATTATTTATAAAATTAGAAGACCAAATGACAGAGAATAAAGAAGCTGAGCAAAAGAGGGACAAACAGCTACTGGACCACGAGGGGAGAATTCGAGAGATAAGTGACACCATAAGACGAAACAACATTAGAATAATTGGGATTCCAGAAGAAGAAGAAAGAGAGAGGGGAGCAGAAGGTATACTGGAGAGAATTATTGGGGAGAATTTCCCCAATATGGCAAAGGGAACGAGCATCAAAATTCAGGAGGTTCAGAGAACGCCCCTCAAAATCAATAAGAATAGGCCCACACCCCGTCACCTAATAGTAAAATTTACAAGTCTCAATGACAAAGAGAAAATCCTGAAAGCAGCCCGGGAAAAGAAGTCTGTAACATACAATGGTAAAAATATTAGATTGGCAGCTGACTTATCCACAGAGACCTGGCAGGCCAGAAAGAGCTGGCATGATATTTTCAGAGCACTAAACGAGAAAAACATGCAGCCAAGAATACTATACCCAGCTAGGCTATCATTGAAAATAGAAGGAGAGATTAAAAGCTTCCAGGACAAACAAAAACTGAAAGAATTTGCAAATACCAAACCAGCTCTACAGGAAATATTGAAAGGGGTCCTCTAAGCAAAGAGAGAGCCTACAAGTGGTAGATCAGAAAGGAACAGAGACCATATACAGTAACAGTCACCTTACAGACAATACAATGGCACTAAATTCATATCTCTCAATAGTTACCCTGAATGTGAATGGGCTAAATGCCCCTGTCAAAAGACACAGGGTATCAGAATGGATAAAAAAACAAAACCCATCGATATGTTGCTTCCAAGAAACTCATTTTAAGCCCGAAGACACCTCCAGATTTAAAGTGAGGGGGTGGAAAAGAACTTACCATGCTAATGGACATCAGAAGAAAGCAGGAGTGGCAATCCTTATATCAGATCAATTAGATTTTAAGCCAAAGACTATAATAAGAGATGAGGAAGGCCACTATATCATACTCAAAGGGTCTGTCCAACAAGAAGATCTAACAATTTTAAATATCTATGCCCCCAACGTGGGAACAGCCAACTATATAAACCAATTAATAACAAAATCAAAGAAACACATCAACAATAATACAATAATAGTAGGGGACTTTAACACTCCCCTCACTGAAATGGACAGCTTATCCAAGCAAAAGATCAGCAAGGAAATAAAGGCCTTAAATGACACACTGGACCAGATGGACATCACAGATATATTCAGAATATTTCATCCCAAAGCAACAGAACATGCATTCTTCTCTAGTGCACATGGAACATTCTCCAGAATAGATCACATCCTCGGTCCTAAATCAGGACTCAACTGGTATCAAAAGATTGGGATCATTCCCTGCATATTTTCAGACCACAATGCTCTAAAGCTAGAACTGAACCACAAAAGGAAGTTTGGAAAGAACCCAAATACATGGAGACTAAACAGCATCCTTCTAAAGAATGAATGGGTCAACCGGGAAATTAAAGAAGAATTGAAAAAAATCATGGAAACAAATGATAATGAAAATACAACGGTTCAAAATCTGTGGGACACAACAAAGGCAGTCCTGAGAGGAAAATATATAGCGGTACAAGCCTTTCTCAAGAAACAAGAAAGGTCTCAGGTACACAACCTAACCCTACACCTAAAGGAGCTGGAGAAAGAACAAGAAAGAAACCGTAAGCCTAGCAGAAGAAGAGAAATCATAAAGATCAGAGCAGAAATCAATGAAATAGAAACCAAAAAAACAATAGAACAAATCAACGAAAGTAGGAGCTGGTTCTTTGAAAGAATTAATAAAATTGATAAACCCCAGGCCCGACTTATCAAAAAGAAAAGAGAAAGGACCCAAATAAATAAAATCATGAATGAAAGAGGAGAGATCACAACTAACACCAAAGAAATACAAACTATTATAAGAACATACTATGAGCAACTCTACGGCAATAAATTTGACAATCTGGAAGAAATGGATGCATTCCTAGAAACATATAAACTACCTCAACTGAACCAGGAAGAAATAGAAAGCCTGAACAGACCCATAACCAGTAAGGAGATTGAAACAGTCATTAAAAATCTCCAAACAAACAAAAGCCCAGGGCCAGACGGCTTCCCGGGGGAATTCTACCAAACATTTAAAGAAGAACTAATTCCTATTCTCCTGAAACTGTTCCAAAAAATAGAAATGGAAGGAAAACTTCCAAACTCATTTTATGAGGCCAGCATCACCTTGATCCCAAAACCAGACAAGGATCCCACCAAAAAAGAGAGCTATAGACCGATATCCTTGATGAACACAGATGCGAAAATACTCAACAAAATACTAGCCAATAGGATTCAACAGTACATTAAAAAGATTATTCACCACGACCAAGTGGGATTTATTCCAGGGCTGCAAGGTTGGTTCAACATCCGCAAATCAGTCAATGTGATACAACACATCAATAAAAGAAAGAACAAGAACCATATGATACTCTCAATAGATGCTGAAAAAGCATTTGACAAAGTACAGCATCCCTTCCTGATCAAAACTCTTCAAAGTGTAGGGATAGAGGGCACATACCTCAATATCATCAAAGCTATCTATGAAAAACCCACCGCAAATACCATTCTCAATGGAGAAAAACTGAAAGCTTTTCTGCTAAGGTCAGGAACACGGCAGGGATGTCCATTATCACCACTGCTATTCAACATCGTACTAGAGGTCCTAGCCTCAGCAATCAGACAACAAAAGGAAATTAAAGGCATCCAAATTGGCAAAGAAGAAGTCAAATTATCACTCTTCGCAGATGATATGATACTATATGTGGAAAACCCAAAAGACTCCACTCCAAAACTGCTAGAACTTATACAGGAATTCAGTAAAGTGTCAGGATATAAAATCAATGCACAGAAATCAGTTGCATTTCTCTACACCAACAGCAAGACAGAAGAAAGGGAAATTAAGGAGTCAATCCCATTTACAATTGCACCCAAAACCATAAGATACCTAGGAATAACCTAACTAAAGAGACACAGAATCTATACTCAGAAAACTATAAAGTACTCATGAAAGAAATTGAGGAAGACACAAAGAAATGGAAAAATGTTCCATGCTCCTGGATTGGAAGAATAAATATTGTGAAAATGTCTATGCTACCTAAAGCAATCTACACATTTAATGCAATTCCTATCAAAGTACCATCCATCTTTTTCAAAGAAATGGAACAAATAATGCTAAAATTTATATGGAGCCAGAAAAGACCTCGAATAGCCAAAGGGATATTGAAAAAGAAAGCCAACGTTGGTGGCATCACAATTCCAGACTTCAAGCTCTATTACAGAGCTGTCATCATCAACAGCATGGTACTGGCACAAAAACAGACCCATAGATCAATGGAACAGAATAGAGAGCCCAGAAATAGACCCTCAAATCTATGGTCAACTAATCTTCGACAAAGCAGGAAAGAATGTCCAATGGAAAAAAGACAGCCTCTTCAATAAATGGTGCTGGGAAAACTGGACATCCACATGCAGAAAAATGAAATTGGAGCATTTCCTTACACCACACACAAAAATAGACTCAAAATGGATGAAGGACCTCAATGTGCGAAAGGAATCCATCAAAATCCTTGAGGAGAACACAGGCAGCAACCTCTTCGACCTCTGCTGCAGCAATATCTTCCTAGGAACAACGCCAAAGGCAAGGGAAGCAAGGGCAAAAATGAACTATTGGGATCTCATCAAGATCAAAAGCTTTTGCACAGCAAAGGAAACAGTTAACAAAATCAAAAGACAACTGACAGAATGGGAGAAGATATTTGCAAACGACATATCAGATAAAGGACTAGTGTCCAGAATCTATAAAGAACTTAGCAAACTCAACACCCAAAGAACAAATAATCCAATCAAGAAATGGGCAGAGGACATGAACAGACATTTCTGCAAAGAAGACATCCAGATGGCCAACAGACACATGAAAAAGTGCTCCATATCACTCGGCATTAGGGAAATACAAATCAAAACCACAATGCGATATCACCTCACACCAGTCAGAATGGCTAAAATCAACAAGTCAGGAAATGTCAGATGCTGGCGAGGATGCGGAGAAAGGGGAACCCTCCTACACTGTTGGTGGGAATGGAAGCTGGTGCAGCCACTCTGGAAAACAGCATGGAGGTTCCTCAAAATGCTGAAAATAGAACTGCCCTATGACCCAGCAATTGCACTATTGGGTATTTACCCTAAAGATACAAACGTAGTGATCCAAAGGGGCACGTGCACCCGAATGTTTATAGCAGCAATGTCCACAATAGCCAAAGTATGGAAAGAACCTAGATGTCCATCCACAGATGAATGGATCAAGAAGAAGTGGTATATATACACAATGGAATACTATGCAGCCATCAAAAGAAATGAAATCTTGCCATTTGCAACAACATGGTTGGAACTAGAGCATATCATGCTTAGCGAAATAAGTCATGCAGAGAAAGACAACTATCATATGATCTCTCTGATATGAGGAAGTGGTGATGCAACATGGGGGCTTAAGTGGGTAGGAGATGAATAAATGAAACAAGATGGGATTGGGAGGGAGACAAACCATAAGTGACTCTTAATCTCACT